>NC_092340.1:96752500-96802500 GCF_046630445.1 Rutidosis leptorrhynchoides | reverse complement strand
ATTAATGTTAGCACTAGTAACATTTTTAAATTATTATTATTATTGTTATTATAATTCGTAAGTCATTAATATCAAAACTATCATTTTTAAACAAATAAATATTTTTGTATATGAAACATACTTAATACATATACTACATATATATTAATATTACATATAACTATATATAAATCATATTAACATTACTTATATACAATAAATTAGGTATTTTTCAGATATAGACATATTAATATAACTATATAAATAATAATCATTTTCAAATATATATACAAACTAAATATATAATATATAAGGTTATAAGATATGACATTGTTCGATTACGAGTATATATTTTAATATTTATACGAATGATATAGGTTCGTGAATCCGAGGCCAACCCTGCATTGTTAGTTGTTCAATACCGTCATATGTATTTTTACTACAAGATACAATAGGTGAGTTTCATTTGCTCCCTTTTACTCTTTACATTTTTGGGCTGAGAATACATGCAAATGCTTTATTAACTGTTTTACAATATTTATAAGTGTGAGTTCATTTGATTCCCTTTTACTCTTTACATTTTTAAGACTGAGAATACATGCGCTGTTTTATAACTGTTTTACTAAATGCTTTTGAGATACATATTTTTGAACTGAGAATACATGAACTGCTTCTATAAATGTTTGACGAAATAGACACAAATATTCAAAACTACATTCTATGATATAATTATTTGGATTCAGAGGTTCGATTTCTATAAAGATTGTATTATCGACCATCGGTGAGATGATTTCGTCATTGCACTACGCGTTAGCTACCGATATGGTTCAACTTTGTAGTTAGTAACGGATGAGATGATTTTGCATTGCACTACGCACTAGCTACCATTTTAGCTACCCTCGGTGAGATGATTTCGCATTGCACTACGTGTTAGCTACCGATGTATTGTATTGTATTGTATTATAGTCGACTTTGTAGTTGGTAATGGAGGGATGATTTTGCATTGTGTACGCATTAGCTCCCGTTTCAGCTACCCTTGGAGGGATGATTTTGCATTGCGAAAGCATAAGCCCCCGTTGTAAGAATTATATTGTATTAACTACCACGGTGAGATGATTTTGTCATTGCACTACGCATTAGCTACCGTTGGTGAGTTGTTTAAAAGGTTTCGGTGTTCTTCATATGAATGATTTTCCAGCAGTAAGCAGACCTGCACAGATTGTTTTTGAAATATGAGTATCTTGTGGTCTATTATACTATCTGAAATGATTATTTATGATAAACTAATGAACTCACCAACCTTTTGGTTGACACTTTAAAGCATGTTTATTCTCAGGTATTAAAGAAATCTTCCGCTGTGCATTTGCTCATATTAGAGATATTACTTGGAGTCATTCATGACATATTTCAAAAGACGTTTCATTCGAGTCGTCGAGTTCATCAAGATTATTACTAAGTCAATTATAGTTGGATATATTATTAAATGGTATGCATGCCGTCAACTGTCGATGTAATGAAAGTTTGTCTTTTAAAAACGAATGCAATGTTTGTAAAATGTATCATATAGAGGTCAAGTACCTCGCAATGTAACCAAATGTAATATATTCGTCCAGATGGATTAGGACGGGTCATGAAAGTTGGTATCAGAGCGATGGTCTTAGCGAACCAGGTCTTGCATTAGTGTGTCTAACTGATAGTTGTTTAGATGCATTAGTGAGTCTGGACTTCGACCGTGTCTGCATGTCAAAAGTTTTGCTTATCATTTCGTGTCAAAAATTACCTGCTTACCATTCTTAGTCTAGACACATGTTACTGCATTGATTGCATGAATAGTGTATAGACAAAAATTCATATCTTAGCGTATATGTTACTGTTACCTTTGCCTGACAGCTTTCTAAATTTTCTCCGTAATTTACGAAATCTTTTGTTCTATATATATATAGATATTCTATGTAAATTAGAATACCATCTGATAGCCAGAAAATCATTTCATTTCGAAAAATCCTATATTCAATCATACGAAAGGGAATTCGCCACTAGTTCAAATTCCTTGAATTCCGACAGCTATTCCGATATGGAGTTTCACCTAAGCTCCGAAAGCAGTGTCACTAGAATGAATCAACCAATTCATCTGATGGGTTCGTAGTCTACTTAATCATTGGAGACAAGAAGAAGGTGATCCCTTCCATACACCATATTGCCCACTTGGCAATGAACCTGAACCACTTACCGGTGAACCTATTCGTAATACCATTTTCTCTCTCATTTCCAGAGTATCCCGTCACGATTATATTCTATCTAAAATTCTAAACCTTATTCATTCGCTCGTTCCAACCGACAATCATCCCGGGATAATAGAAGAAGTCAACGAACTTCGCGCTCGAGTAATCAATTTGGAGAATATAGTGCAAAATTTACCAGCCTCGGCAACATCACCGACACCAACAGTACCATCAGTAACAGCACAAGTACCATCAACAATCCATGCCTCAACATCTCATTCTGTACCTCGAGTATAATCATCGTTCTACATGACGTTCTACATCATTTATCTTCGTTCGACATGATGGTTATGTAACCTCTAATGTTTTATAGATTATGTACTCAAGTTTTGATGGTAAACCAAATGAGTTTAATACTATATTAACTCATTAAATCCATGATTACATCTGAAGAAAATATATATATGTATATATATTTTTATAACGATTGTAATTAAAAAATTTTTCGTACAAACTATTAATGGTGAAAATATTTTAACGGGTAGGTAATACCCGAGGAATATTTAGATTTCACATTAATAAATTACACCGTACATTCTTCCAAGCTGATTCAACAGTCATTTACTATCCTACTTACATTCACAGATATACGTATCCGTTCACCGCAAAATAACCATTTTTATTCAATTTCATATTTGGATTTTGCCTTATAAGAATCCAACAAGTGGCATAATGAAGAAAACATTGGACAAAATAAAATTTGTTAGAAACAAACAAATTAATTATGAGAAATTTTGTTAAGAATCCACAACTATTCCTAGCTAACTGTTAATTCCGTATTACATTTTAATTATCGCAAATTTAAATTATCGCAATTTTATTTATCGTCATTTAATTTTAGTTATTTATTTTAAGCACTTTAAATGTCGGGACACGTATACAATGTTTTGACATATCATATCGACGCATCTATATATATTATTTGGAATAACCATAGACACTCTATATGCTGTAATGTTCGAGTTCGCTATACAGGGTTGAGGTTGATTCTTAAATAATATATATACTTTGAGTTGTGATCGAGTCTGAGACATGTATACGAGTCACGATACGTATTAATTAATTCGAATATTATAAACTATATATGAATTATTGAATTAGTAACTGTGGACTGCTAACTGTGGACTACCAACATTGGATAATTAAAATGAATTAAAATAATGATTATAACATATGAAACTAAACAATACTTTAAGTTGCCACTTGATTTCATTCTAAAACCTCATTTGTATCTTGACGATTACAATCTGCGTTCAAACCTTTCATGATTCTTGAAAACACCTCGATCGAGAGTATGAACCAACCGCACTTCATCTACGGAAGAAGAGATTGATGCATATAGTTATGCACCTGAAAACACTCGGAACCTGAGTAAACGTTTAACACGTGTCTGTGCTAGCTCCTTTGGCATTGTTATTACCGAAAATAACATTGCAACTCTTTTTCAAATTAGCCAATTTTGTCACAGCTTCAGCAAATCAACTTCGACTTCCATTCGAATTAGCCTTATTATAACCTCAATATATAAGTTTGCATGTCGTCATCGTTACCGGGGAACCGTTTATATTCCACCACATTAGCAGTAAACTTACCAGCAACTTCAATGAATTTGGACTTTCCGAAAAATCATTATATTCATTGAAACCCCATCGTGTATTCATCTATTCCCTGTAAAAATAATTGCCATACCAACTACCGAGAATCAGCAATCAGTATTTCGAATCTCGTAGCATTTCTACATCAATAGTTATATGTATATAACAATTATCTCCTAGAATTATGATCTTCAATTCTGAAATTTTGAAAAGCACCCAGCCTACGAATCAATACATTGAACTTAAAAAAAAAAAAAAAGCTGAATGAAGCAGCAGAAACTGTAGGCAACCGTAAACGACCTTAATCGTCGAAAGTTTGATGATAAAGAATAGTATGTTGGAAAAGCTCAGAAAAGTTGGAACTGGAAAATGGCTTGAGCTAACCACGAAGGAGACCAAGGAAAAATACAAGGACCATACCCTATATTCAAAGAATCCAGGTAATTATGGATCCGTTGAAATCTTTAGAGAATATCTTGCTCCGAAGTCATGTTAAAACCTTGCGAAAAAATTTTCTTCATCAACCTTCGAACTTGGAAATTCCAAAATATCATCATAAATATCTTCGATATTTCTGAGGATATTTTCATAAATATTCTCGTTCGAAATTATATAACTCTTCGTGCTTCCTGTGTTTCATTATATTGGAAACTTCTGTAAAATTTAAGTTTAATTTATGAATGAATTCTGGAGAAATGTAAAGAAATTGATGCATGAGTTAGTATAATATAATGACGCTTGATCAACGTGATTATATTACAGTAAGTCATGTTGAGTTTCTAATGGAACGTGATAATTCACAGACTATAACATCATCGTGTGCCATGTTACACGACTCTTACATTCTATCTAATCTATAAACATATGAAGAACATATTTTCTTGATAGTTGTAACATCCCAAATATTTAAGGTATTATTTTATGTAAATTTTGTTGCCAAGAAATTAAATTGTAAAGGTTATTTTATGTTAAATGGATGAAGGTTAAGTTTATTGGTTAAGTTAAGAAGGACTAATGGTGCAAAGTTAAGATTAAGGACTTCCCTAACTATAGTTGTGGTGGGGAGGGTAGAAAGTGTCAATAGGCCAAAGTTATTTAATAAAAGAAGTTAAATTGCTGGAAATTAGTTAAAATTGCAAAAAAATTATACAGAACCTCCTGGTGAGTGTGTGTGTGTCGACTTGGGTAGAGGAGAAGGAGAAATCCATCATTTTGTGAAATTAAGGGCATGCAATTGAAGATTTGTGAAATCTAACACACCTTAATCACTCTAACAAGCTTCAATCTTCCATTTTCACTCTCTTGGTGCACAATTAGGGTTCTTAAACTCTAAAAGTCAAGGTGCTAATCAAGGAAAAGAGGTTACAAGTGACCAAGGAAATTCAATTAAGCAAGGTGAGTTTATAGGGGGTAATATGGGTGGGTCAAGAGTGGCTTAGTGTTCTCGGATTGCATCCGTGCAAGAGAGTAACGACTAAGTGCACTAGTTATGTAGCTTAGATAGAACTATGGGGTTAGCTCAATAGTTGTATCTATGGTTGATGTTTAGCTTAGGCAAGGTTATTACATTGCTAGTAATCTTGCCTATGGTTCATGTTAGCTTAGACACTTTGGGTGTCTATGTATGAGATGATGATAGCTTAGGCATATTTAGTATGTCTATGGTTAGCTTAGACTTGATTACTAGGTTCGGCCTAGTAAGTCATGTCTATGGTATGAATAATCGGATCCGAAAGTATGCAAGCAACCTAAGGGTTGAAGGATAAGTGTTTGATTATGCCCAAATGATTTATGTTTTATGTTTTGTTGCCTTCCTATAACTCACTAAGTGTAAAAGCTTACCCCCATGATGTTTTATGTTTTAGGTGCTAAAGTCCATCGAGAAGGTAAGGAACCCGTGTGAAGAGCTTGAAGAGCATTGGCATTGTGTAAGTGGTATTGCAAGTCCCTTTTTGTAATCACGCTCTATAGTTACCGCTTACCAAACGCCAAGTATTTTGAAGTGTCAAGTTGTCATTGTTGAATTTGGGACCAAATGTTGGTTTTGATTCATGGAAACATATTTTATTGACTAAATGTTGTTTATGGATGGTTTAAGATATTAGAAACGGAATTTTTATGGTTGTGTATGAATTACGCTGTTTTGAAAGTGTTTGAAAATGATGAAAAGTGCAAAATTGGTTTAAGTTAATTGTTGCAGGTCTGGCACCCGGACAAGTGTTATGTCACGCCGCGGCAAAGGGCTCCGCGCCGCGGCAAACAACTAATGTTCAAAACAGAAATGGAGTTAACAAGGTTAAAAAGTTAAGTGTTATGTCGCGCCGCGACAAGGCAGGCCGCGCCGCGGCAATTGCCTTGTCCGGCCAGTGACTTAACTTTTCAAAAAAAAAAAAAAAAAAAAAAAAAAAAAAAAAAAAAATTTTTACTCGATTCAAGGCGTTAAAAGTTGGTATCAGAGCTGTGGTTTAAGGGACTTGGATAACCCACGATAGGGATTATCTAGGCTTAAACCATTGTTGTGAAGGATAAGCGGTTTAGGACTTGCATAAGTGTTAAAGTCGTATAGTTGTGCCATGCTCCATAGGGTAGAGTCATTGACGAGACCCGTAGTATAATGATTGATCTATGAAAGGAGTTTGATACCCGTTAGCCATGATGTCATAGTGGACTTAATGTGTAATGAAATGGTGTAATAACAACAGGCCATTGTTATTACTTCATTTTAGTACACATGAACGTCTACTATAGTCATGGTGAATCGAGTTAGGAATTCTTTCGAATGGTTTGGTTTGTTGAATAATGGTGTTACCGGTATTTGAACTAATGGATTAATTGTGATTTTCAGTATGGCTATTGTATCACCAAACCGAGGTCAAGATGAGGATGATGAGTACGTCCGCACCCCATCCACGGAGTCTATAGAAGACTCTCACAATGAATCGGAAGAAGTTAACATGCCAAATGACATTTCGGGGCAAATAGGGCAAGCCTTGATACGTTATACCCCAACCTTGCTAGAAAAGATCAAGACGTTGATCAATGATCAACTAGATGAAAAGTTAAAGACTTTGGTTGCTAATAACCCTACTTTAAGAGGTGAAGGGGGAAGTGGGGTAAGGCAAGAAGAGGTAGAAGCCCTGAAAAGAAAGGATGATCGTTTTGAATATAAAAACTTTGCAAATTGCCATCCTCCCGAGTTTCATGGAAAGGTTGACCCTATTGTTAGTCAAAGATGGATTGATGAAATCGAGGAAACTTTCATGTTGTGCGGATGCCCCGAGCAATTAAAGGTAATTTATGCGGCTCATCAAATGAAGGGTAGTGGTTATGAGTGGTGGAATTTCATAGTTAAATCTCATGGGCGAGACGTGGCTACAAGTTTCTCATGGGACAAGTTCCGTGAAATGTTTATGACTCAATTTGCTCCACCCGCCGAGGTTAGTAGGTTGAAATCCGAGTTTATGAATATAGAGCATGGAAGTAAGTCGGTGACCGAGTTTAATGCCGAGTTTAATGACAAGTCTCGTTTTTGTCCGGACTTTGTGTCAAGTCCCAAGTTGATGATGGATCATTATCATGAAAAGTTGAATCCCGAAATAAGTGAGTTTATCGATAAGAGTACTTATAAGACTTTAGCCGAGATGATGAATCGAGCCCTTGTTAGAGAACATGAACTTAGGAAGAAGGCGGCGTTTAAACGAAAGTTAGATCAAGACTCTAAGGCGATGCAAAATGTTAGTCCGAAAAAGGGCAAGTTTGGTTCCGAATCCCCGCACAAGTCAAAAGGGGGTTTTGTGTCGGGTAAAAGTGGTGGGAAAGAAGCCAAGTTGTGTACTAGGTGTGGTAAGAATCATACGGGCGAATGTAAAGCGGGTACCACCGATTGTTACTCTTGCGGTAAGCCGGGACATAGGGCCGCTGAATGTCCTAAGAAAGGTAAGCAATGTTATTATTGTTTTGAGAAGGGTCATTTTCAAGCCGAATGTCCGGAATACAAGAAGGATTTGGCTAGTGGTAGTGTTAAGAAAGAGGTTAAGACGGAACCGAAGACTAGTGATAGCCGACCAAGGGCCCGAGCTCATCAGATTACCGCACTCGAAGCGAAGGAGTCCCAAAATGTGGTGTCAGGTACCTTTATTGTAAACTCTTTACCTGCGCATGTTTTGTTTGATTCCGGTGCTACGCGGTCGTTTGTATCATATTCTTTTTGTAAGCATTTTAATATGACCCCTAGTATGTTAGAACACCCACTAGAGGTTGAAATAGCGGATAATAAGACTGTGATGGTGTATAGTATCATTAAAGGGTGTGAAATTATTTTGGATGATGAAAAGTTTGTCATTGATTTAATACCCATGCATATGGGGGAATTTCAAGTAATTGTGGGTATGGATTGGCTAGAGGACAATGAAGGGATAATTTTATGTCGTAAGAAAATTGTGTTAGTTCAATCACCTAGTGGAAAGGTTATATGGATTTATGGGGAACGAGCTAGGCGTGCTATACCTATATTCACGTATGCTAAAGCTAAAAGATTTTTATCTCATGGGTGTTGTGCGTTTTTGGCACATGTTGTTGATAATTCGAAAAAGGTTGTTGAATTAGATGATGTACCAATTGTTAACGAGTTTCCGGACGTGTTTCCAAGTGAATTGCCCGGTGTACCTCCCGAGCGTGAGGTAGAGTTTAGAATAGATTTGATACCCGGGGCCATGCCAATTGCCAAAGCTCCATATCGATTAGCCCCGTCGAAAATGAGAGAAATGATGACTCAATTGCAAGATTTGATAGATAAAGGTTTTATACGCCCTAGTAGTTCACCTTGGGGAGCTCCGGTTTTATTTGTGAAAAAGAAAGATGGGACTATGAGAATGTGCATTGATTATAGAGAATTGAACAAGGTCACTATTAAGAATAAGTATCCGTTGCCGAGGATAGACGATTTGTTTGATCAATTACAAGGTGCAAGTTTCTTTTCAAAGATAGATTTAAGGTCGGGTTACCATCAATTGAAAGTGAGGGAAGAAGATGTCCCTAAAACAGCTTTTCGAACAAGGTATGGTCATTACGAGTTTGTGGTTATGCCGTTTGGGTTAACGAATGCACCGGCCACGTTTATGGATTTGATGAATAGAGTTTGTCGGCCTATGCTTGATAGGTTTGTGATTGTATTTATTGATGATATTTTGGTATATTCTAAGAGTGAAGAGGAGCATGCGGTACATTTGAGACAAGTATTAGAGACTCTAAGAAGAGAAAGATTGTTTGCTAAGTTCTCTAAGTGCGAGTTTTGGCTTCGTGAAGTTCAATTTTTGGGTCATGTCATTAATAGGAAGGGTATTTGTGTTGATCCGGTAAAGATAGAGGCAATTATGAGATGGGAACCACCTACGAATCCTACCGAAGTTAGGAGTTTTCTAGGTTTAGCGGGGTATTACCGACGGTTTATACAAGATTTCTCTAGAATAGCCACCCCACTCACCAAGTTGACTCGTAAAAGTGTGCCATGGAAATGGGAAGAAAAGCAAGAACAAGCGTTTCAACTCCTTAAAGAGAAACTTGTTCAAGCTCCTATATTGGTTTTACCGGAAGGGAATGAAAACATGACGGTTTATTGTGATGCTTCTAAGAAAGGCCTAGGGTGTGTATTGATGCAAAATGGAAAGGTCATAGCTTATGCTTCCCGACAATTGAAGGAACACGAGAAACGCTATCCTACACATGATTTAGAATTGACGGCCGTAGTTTTTGCTTTAAAGATTTGGCGTCATTATCTTTACGGTGTTAAGTTTTCCATTTATACCGATCATAAGAACTTAAAGTATTTATTTGATCAAAGGGATTTGAATGATAGGCAAAGAAGAGGTCTCGATTTGGTGAAAGATTATGATTGTGAGATTTTATATCACCCCGGAAAAGCGAACGTGGTGGCGGATGCTCTTAGTAGAAAGTCGAGTCATCAACCGATTAAGATAACAAGTTTGACTATGGTAATAGCACCTCAAATATTTGATGATATTCGTGTTGCACAAGGTGAAGCATTATCGCCCGAAAACGTGAGAAAAGAAAGGATCAAGGGGCAAGTTGACGATTTTGTGGTAGATTCTCGTGGTTTAAGACTTAGATATGGGAGAATTTGGGTACCTTTGCAAAGTAATGTTAGAAGTGAGCTCCTTGACTTAGCTCACAAGTCTAAGTATTCAATTCACCCCGGTGCTACGAAAATGTATAGAGATTTAAGGAAAGACTATTGGTGGCCGGGAATGAAGAGGGATATAGTTAAGTATGTGCACAAGTGTCTTACTTGTCTTCAAGTGAAAGCCGATCATCAAATGCCTTATGGTAAGATGCAATCTTTAGAGGTACCGGTTTGGAAATGGGAGCATATTACGATGGATTTGGTGACTAAGTTGCCTAAGACCCCTAGACAACACGATGCAATTTGGGTTATTGTTGATAGATTGACTAAGAGTGCATTATTTTTGGCAATAAGAGAAGCTTCGTCATCGGAAGCAATGTCTAAGTTATATATGAAAGAAGTTGTTGCAAGGCATGGAGTGCCGGTTTCCATAGTTTCGGATCGAGACACTCGATTTACATCTAGATATTGGAGAAAGTTTCAAGAGGAAATGGGTACTAAGTTACATATAAGTACCGCGTTTCACCCACAAACGGATGGTCAAAGTGAATGGACTATACAAACTCTTGAGGATATGTTAAGAGCATGTGTCATTGATTTTGGTGGAAGTTGGGATACTCATTTACCGTTAGTTGAATTTTCATACAACAATAGTTATCACTCTACGATTGGGATGGCACCATATGAAATGTTGTATGGAAGGAGGTGTAGAACCCCGATATGTTGGGGCGAAGTAGGTCAACGAGAATTAGGAAGCACGGAAATAGTACAACAAACCACCGAGATGATTGATCAAATTCGTGAAAGAATGAAGGCGGCACAAGATAGACAAAAGTCATATGTTGATAAGAGGAGAAAGCCGATAGAATTTCAAGTAGGTGATAAAGTGATGCTAAAAGTTTCTCCATGGAAAGGCATCATCCGTTTTAGAAAGAGGGGAAAATTGGGTCCAAGGTTCGTGGGACCATTTGAGATAGTGGCGAAAGTGGGGAAGGTAGCCTACCGTTTGGCTTTACCCGATGAATTAAGTAATATACATGACACTTTTCACGTGTCACAATTGAGAAAGTGTTTGGCGGATGATTCAACCTATGTTCCTTTGAATGAAATTGAGGTCGATAATAAGTTAAGATATGCGGAGAAGCCGATAAAGATTTTGGATCAAAAGGTTAAGCACTTGAGAAATAAGTCGGTTATATTGTTGAAGGTGTTATGGCAATTTAGAAAAGGTTCCGAATGTACATGGGAACCCGAAGAATGGCTCATGAAGTATTATCCGTCGTTGCATCAAGAATGGTTCGCGAGGACGCGAACGATCCAAGAGGAGGAGAGTTGTAACATCCCAAATATTTAAGGTATTATTTTATGTAAATTTTGTTGCCAAGAAATTAAATTGTAAAGGTTATTTTATGTTAAATGGATGAAGGTTAAGTTTATTGGTTAAGTTAAGAAGGACTAATGGTGCAAAGTTAAGATTAAGGACTTCCCTAACTATAGTTGTGGTGGGGAGGGTAGAAAGTGTCAATAGGCCAAAGTTATTTAATAAAAGAAGTTAAATTGCTGGAAATTAGTTAAAATTGCAAAAAAATTATACAGAACCTCCTGGTGAGTGTGTGTGTGTCGACTTGGGTAGAGGAGAAGGAGAAATCCATCATTTTGTGAAATTAAGAGCATGCAATTGAAGATTTGTGAAATCTAACACACCTTAATCACTCTAACAAGCTTCAATCTTCCATTTTCACTCTCTTGGTGCACAATTAGGGTTCTTAAACTCTAAAAGTCAAGGTGCTAATCAAGGAAAAGAGGTTACAAGTGACCAAGGAAATTCAATTAAGCAAGGTGAGTTTATAGGGGGTAATATGGGTGGGTCAAGAGTGGCTTAGTGTTCTCGGATTGCATCCGTGCAAGAGAGTAACGACTAAGTGCACTAGTTATGTAGCTTAGATAGAACTATGGGGTTAGCTCAATAGTTGTATCTATGGTTGATGTTTAGCTTAGGCAAGGTTATTACATTGCTAGTAATCTTGCCTATGGTTCATGTTAGCTTAGACACTTTGGGTGTCTATGTATGAGATGATGATAGCTTAGGCATATTTAGTATGTCTATGGTTAGCTTAGACTTGATTACTAGGTTCGGCCTAGTAAGTCATGTCTATGGTATGAATAATCGGATCCGAAAGTATGCAAGCAACCTAAGGGTTGAAGGATAAGTGTTTGATTATGCCCAAATGATTTATGTTTTATGTTTTGTTGCCTTCCTATAACTCACTAAGTGTAAAAGCTTACCCCCATGATGTTTTATGTTTTAGGTGCTAAAGTCCATCGAGAAGGTAAGGAACCCGTGTGAAGAGCTTGAAGAGCATTGGCATTGTGTAAGTGGTATTGCAAGTCCCTTTTTGTAATCACGCTCTATAGTTACCGCTTACCAAACGCCAAGTATTTTGAAGTGTCAAGTTGTCATTGTTGAATTTGGGACCAAATGTTGGTTTTGATTCATGGAAACATATTTTATTGACTAAATGTTGTTTATGGATGGTTTAAGATATTAGAAACGGAATTTTTATGGTTGTGTATGAATTACGCTGTTTTGAAAGTGTTTGAAAATGATGAAAAGTGCAAAATTGGTTTAAGTTAATTGTTGCAGGTCTGGCACCCGGACAAGTGTTATGTCGCGCCGCGGCAAAGGGCTCCGCGCCGCGGCAAACAACTAATGTTCAAAACAGAAATGGAGTTAACAAGGTTAAAAAGTTAAGTGTTATGTCGCGCCGCGACAAGGCAGGCCGCGCCGCGGCAATTGCCTTGTCCGGCCAGTGACTTAACTTTTAAAAAAAAAAAAAAAAAAAAAAAAAAAAAAATTTTTACTCGATTCAAGGCGTTAAAATAGTCCTATCTTTTTCTTTGAATTCTGATAATCTGACAAGGCAAATTGTGCTAATAACGTTTCTTTCTTAGAACATTAGTCATGTTCATTCGAAACTTCATATCTACAAATTCTGGACCATTATTCGCTTGACTTAAAATCAGGCAGAGGAAACAAAAGTATGAATTGAGGGAGAAAGAATAGAAAGTATGAGTTGTGGAAATAAGGAAAAGAAGGGAATGGATTTATAGTGAAATATCCGACAGAGCATTCGGGACAGATCATCGCATTTAATCAAAGAAGATCCTAATTTCCTTAATTTTCTAAGAATTAAATCTTTTAGATTTCAAAGATTTTCTTTAAATTCCTGGATTTTCGAAAATCAATCGTGACTACATCACCGATTAAGACAAACCTGCATTTACTTATTTCACTCTTTTGTGATTGCTTCACTCGTACGCATCGAGTAATCAAATCCTTTTATCCTTATTACTCAATGGTGATAAAACTCTATTTATCAACTCATATTCGTCATAAAAACATTGTTATTGTTAACCATGACGACCTCACTCAAATTTCGGGACGAAATTTCTTTAACGGGTAGGTACTGTGACGACCCGGGAATTTCCAACCAAAGTTAAATTTAATCTTATTATGATTTCGATACGATAAACAAAATCTGCAATGTTGAGTCTCAAAAAGTTTTGGAACAATATACATGAATGCATTGCCCTATAACTATTTCTGATGATTCACGAACAATCATGTGTATATAAATATATATATAGATATAAATGTAAATATATATAACAATATGAAATAATAAAATGCAATTAAAACATTAGAATTAAGTAAAACAATATGTTAAATAATAAAGATGTAGGTAATATATGTGTGTGATATATATATATATATATATATATATATATATATATATATATATATATATATATATATATATATATATATAAAGATATGATTCTTAAACATAATTAATATTATATGTATATTATGTATAATTATTAAATATTAAATATATATATATTATATAAGTAATACATAACACATAGTTAATAATATGTAATATTAATATACTAAATCGAATTATAAATTAAATTTTGTTATAGTAATATTATTATCATTTTCGATATAAATATCAAAGTTAATATTATTAATGTTATTATCACACATAGGTATGAAATTTAATATATATAAATTGTTATATTATTATTATTACAAATTATTATTATTAGTATTATAATTGCTAGAAAATAATACAATTAATTATTTTTATCATTAACAATATTATTAACATCATTTCTTTTGATAATATTAATATTATAATTATTAATTCTATTATTGATATTAATAGAATTTTAATTATTATTAATATAAATATAATTATTAATTATATATTATATCTATATATGAATCGTAATTATCAAAAGGAGGCCCCAATTCTGTTTCATGTAGTTGTCCAAACTGTAGGTAATTTTGCTTCTTGCCAAACCAGTCGACCTCAATTCCAGATTCAAACAAAATCGAGTACCAATATAATTCCCTTTATAGCTGTTATTTTTATTTTTTACTTCTGTTTTTAATGGGAACTATGTCGACCTTTAAAACCCTAAAAGGTGATCGATTCCAGTTACTGAAGGAAACCATTTGATTTACAAAAATCGACTATCAATTACAAACTTCTTTTTGCAGTTAATTTTACTGAATTTTAAAAAGAATCATACGAAGAACACATAACACCCTCTATTCGTTTTTTATTTTTTTTAAAGGCTCGAGTTCGATTTCCAATTTAAAAAGTAATAATGCTATTTTGATAAGAGTTTATTACTCAAACTATCTGCAAGATTTGAGGTTTCAATTATTCCTATCTATCATATATTCTTGAGTCAAAGTTCATATATAAAAAGTCAACCATTTTGATCATCATAAAATTCGAAGTTGTTTTGATGTTATTGGATCATTGATGATTCAGATAGTTTATAAATGAAATTTACAACCTTTTTCCGAAGGAATCGAAGGCTATAACAGCCTCTAATTTAAAAATCGATTTTGAGTTCATCAAGTATACGCGTACTATTTTCTGCAGCTGGTATTATTTTTTTTGTTGTTGTTGTTTATTTTCTGATTTACCCAAATCAATCACAACAGATAGTTTAATTAGCTATAAGTCTTAAAAAGCAAATGGAATACTCGATTTTGGGTTGGAAATTTGGGTTTTGTCGACATGATTATGTTGAGGAAGAAGGTGAAATGGATAAAAGGGTTAATTAGATATGAGAAGAGAATTAAAACAGAAAAACAACACTGGTTCGATGGTTAAGAAGTGATTCGGGTGGGCGAGAGGTCTCGGGTTCGATCCCCGTGTGCAATTCTTTTTAGAAAAGATTTCAAAAAGGGTATACATTTTTTCTTATTTTCATTATTATTATTAATGTTGTTATTATTATTAATAATTAATGTTATTACAAGTATCATAATTATCATAATTGTTATTAGTATTATTATATTTATTATTGCTAGTAATATCATTATTGTAAGTAATATTACTAAATATGAGAAATCCTAAGGTGATTATTATTATTATTATCATTATTAATTATTGTTATTATTACAAATATTATAAGTATTAATATTATAATTATTACTAACACATGTATCATTATTATTGTTCATATTAGTAGGATTATTATTAATAGTATGATGAAAATAATAAAGGTTACTATTAGTTATATTAATGTTAGCACTAGTAACATTTTTAAATTATTATTATTGTTATTATTATTCGTAAGTCATTAATATCAAAACTATCATTTTTAAACAAATAAATATTTTTGTATATGAAACATACTTAATACATATACTACATATATATTAATATTACATATAACTATATATAAATCATATTAACATTACTTATATACAACAAATTAGGTATTTTTTAGATATAGACATATTAATATAACTATATAAATAATAATCATTTTCAAATATATATACAAACTAAATATATAATATATATAAGGTTATAAGATATGACATTGTTCGATTACGAGTATATATTTTAATATATATACGAATGATATAGGTTCATGAATCCGAGGCCAACCCTTCATTGTTAGTTGTTCAATACCGTCATATGTATTTTTACTACAAGATACAATAGGTGAGTTTCATTTGCTCCCTTTTACTCTTTACGTTTTTGGGCTGAGAATACATGCAAATGCTTTATTAACTGTTTTACAATATTTATAAGTGTGAGTTCATTTGATTCCCTTTTACTCTTTACATTTTTGGGACTGAGAATATATGCGCTGTTTTATAACTGTTTTACTAAATGCTTTTGAGATACATATTTTTGAACTGAGAATACATGAACTGCTTCTATAAACGTTTGACGAAATAGACACAAATATTCAAAACTACATTCTATGATACAATTATTTGGATTCAGAGGTTTGATTTCTATAAAGATTGTATTATCGACCATCGGTGAGATGATTTCATCATTGCACTACGCGTTAGCTACCGATATGGTTCGCCTTTGTAGTTAGTAACGGATGAGATGATTTTGCATTGCACTACGCACTAGCTACCGTTTTAGCTACCCTCGGTGAGATGATTTCGCATTGCACTACGCGTTAGCTACCGATGTATTGTATTGTATTGTATTATAGTCGACTTTGTAGTTGGTTACAGAGGGATGATTTTGCATTGCGTACGTATTAGCCCCCGTTTCAGCTACCCTCGGAGGGATGATTTTGCATTGCGTACGTATTAACCCCCGTTGTAAGAATTATATTGTATTAACTACCACGGTGAGATGATTTTGGCATTGCACTACGCATTAGCTACCGTTGGTGAGTTGTTTGAAAGGTTCCGGTGTTCTTCATATGAATGATTTTCCATCAGTGAGCAGACCTGCACAGATTGTTTTCGAAATATGAGTATCTTATGGTCTATTATACTATCTGAAATGATTATTTATGATAAACTAATGAACTCGCCAACCTTTTGGTTGACACTTTAAAGCATGTTTATTCTCAGGTATTAAAGAAATCTTCCGCTGTGCATTTGCTCATATTAGAGATATTAATTGGAGTCATTCATGACATATTTCAAAAGACATTGCATTCGAGTTGTCGAATTCATCAAGATTATTACTAAGTCAATTATAGTTGAAATGGTATGCATGCCGTCAACTGTCAATGAAATGAAAGTTTGTCTTTTAAAAACGAATACAATGTTTGTAAAATGTATTATATAGAGGTCAAGTACCTCGCGATGTTACCAAATGTAATGTATTCGTCCAGATGGATTAGGACGGGTCATGAAATAAATGAGAATTTTTTTTTGTGTGAGAACCTTGAGAACTCCAAAAAAACACCAAAATACACCGAAATTCGAAAAAAAGGGCGGGCGAACAAAAAAGGTGAAATTCGAACAAAATGGTGAACGTCAAACAAAAATAAATTGGCGGTCGAACAAAAAAGTGAAATTCAAACAAAAAATGGTGAAATTCAAACAAAAAAATGAAATTCGAACAATTTTTTGTTCTACATTTTCGTAATTCGAACAAAATTTTTTTTTATTGCTCACCTGTGACAACTCGGAAATTTATGACAAAATTTAAACTTTATCTTTAAATGATTTAATGTTTTTGACACGATAAGTAATGTCTGTAATATTGATTCTCAAAATTTTTGAAATAATGTTATATATTCAGTTAACCTTTGACTATTGATCGACGATTCACGAACATCTATTTGTAAATAGATATATATAAGTATATATATATATATATATATATATATATATATATATATATATATATATATATATATATATATATATATATATATATATATATATATATATATATATATAATAAATTGAAATATTAATTATTAAAATTAATTATAAATAACTTGCAATGTGTATTTAAAAACTGATTTATGTAAATAAAGATATATACATATATATAATTTCAAGTTATTTAGTAAACGATAATAACATTCATTTGTTGATTCGATTGATATTTAGATAAGTGAACTAAAACGTTTAAGACGAACAAGTAAAACACTAATTTGCCACCGTATTTTCGAATTGCTACAGTACCCAAAATGCTACAGTGTTTTCGAAAATCGCTATTTGCTACAGTAAACACTATTTCAAAATAAAAATGTATATATATATTTTACAAGGTGATAAAATAAAATATTAACTTGGTCATAAAACGTTTTGATTTAAAACAATATTATTAAATATACTTTGTTGGATAACGAGACATTGATTTATATAAGTAAATGACCAAAACATTCAAATGTATAAGTTATATGTCGAGTGATATAGTTTATGGATAATTTAAGGCTATATTTTGACAAAGGTACGTGTCACGAAACGTAAAATGCAAGTTTTCAAAATGTACGAAAGGACATTCGAAAAACCGGAACCGGGACATAAGTCGAGTGATGACGTACGACTTATCAGAATAAAAATTACAAGTCACCTATACACGAAAATATAATATAATATATAATTAATTAATTTAATATATATATATATATATTATATATATTATTAATAAACATGTCGACAAACAAAAATACAAAAGATTGTGAGCTGGAAATAGGAGCCATGCGATCGCATGGCATCCCCTCACATAATCCATGCGATCGCATGGATAAGGATTCAGGTCACATCTATAAATCGAGCTGGTTCCTGCCCTTATAACACACACACATATCCGAATACATATTACTCCCTCTGTTAGTTATAATTATAATTATTATTATTATTATTATTATTATTATTATTATTATTATTATTATTATTATTATTATTATTATTATATTATAAATCTTATTTTTATTATTATTATAAATCTTATTTTTATTAATATTATTATACAAAAAATACTACGACGAGGTCATGAGCGTGTCACTTTCAAAATGAGTTTTTGAGCGGGATATAGTTAAGGAAATTATGGGTTATTACAAAGGAGGTTATGGGTATTGTTCGAGGGTTTTGCTCACAAGTCAAACCTAGTGTTTATCATCTCTGTTGCGTCTACGTACTTTCCTACAATATTGAATCTCAATATTGATACGTAAGCACTCATATTTTATCTTTTATATATTAATTATGTATCCATGTCTAGTGCTCGAGTATAAATATTTATACATGCTTGTATGCTAAATTCGTCGCTAAACAGTTTATAATGAATCACGAATTAAAAACATATATTACTGGTAAAAGGTATATGATATACATGTTTTTGGAAAGCTGGCGAAAAATCAATAACTTTTCATTTAGATATCGAATAGTTTCGATGAACGGATTAAAAGATATGATCAACTGAATTATGATGGAAGTTAATTGAAATTGCTTTTGAATCTGCAATTAAGAATTAAACAATTTGTTTACGAGATTGATAAAATTGAATTTTTGAATATTACCAGTCGAGTAAATGAATTCTTATATAAGGTACATCTCGTTTTGTAGAACTATTATCAAAATTGACTTTTTGAAACAACTTTGGATAACTTTTGTATGTCGATCTCGAGCATTAGGATTGTGATACACTATGACCCAACCTAGCTTATTAGACATGTATTGACCAACATATGTTCTCTAGGTTGAGATCTACGGTTAATTTTGCATTCCGAGTTACGGTCACTTTTTGATGAATGACCTTATGTGCTGCTAAGGTGAGTTTCATTTGCTCCCTTTTTAATTGCTTTTGCAATCTATATTTTCGGGCTGAGAATACATGCACTTTATTTTAAACACAATGGATACAAGTACATATAAAATTCTACACTGAGTTTGAACCGAAAATCCCTTAGCTTTGGTAACTAGTAACTGCCGGTTATAAGAACTGGTGGGCGCGAGTAGTAGTATATGGATCCATAGGGCTTGACATCCCCGTCTGTTCCAGGTATAGAAATCCTAGCATGAACTATAAAATAGACATATGCTATTTGAGGTTAGTACACGTTGGTTTGCGTGTATTGTACATGTTGGTTGCATGTATGTTAAAACAAGGGTACTTATTATATAGACGTTAAAGTTTAGTTACCAGGGTGCTCAATCTTGTAGAATATTTTGATAAACGTTTCTGGATGAAACAACTGAAATCTTGTGATCCACCTTTATATACAGATTATATGAAATAATAAAACTATGAACTCACCAACCTTTGTGTTGACACTTGTTAGCATGTTTATTCTCAGGTTTCCTAGAAGTCTTCCGCTGTTTGCTTATATGTTAGACAAGCTATGTGCATGGAGTCTTACATGACATATTTTTCAAGGAAACATTGCATTCACCAAATCATCACCATGTATCTTATTTTGGCTGCATTGTCAACGAAAGTATTATTGTAAACAATTATTTACGGTGATTGTCTATATGTAAAAATCATCAGATGTCGAAAACCTTTGATTTAAATATTCATTTATGGTGTGCCTTTTTAAAAGAATGCAATGTTTACAAAACGTATCATATAGAGGTCAAATACCTCGCAATGAAATCGATGAATGACGTGTTCGTCCATATGAATTTGTAGAGATCGTCACATCGCCCATGTTTTTTTACTCGAATTCCTTGTTTTTTGCTCGCCCGTCACTTTTTTTTGCTCGAATTTCAGTGTATTTTGGAGTTCCTAGAGTTCTCACACTAAAAAGGTTCTCACCGGATCCTCTCCCTATGTATATATATATATATATATATATATATATGTATGTGTGTGTGTGTGTGTGTCTGTAGGGAGAGGTTCCAGTGAGAACTTTTTAGTGTGAAAACTCTAGGATCTCCAAAATACACTGAAATTCGAGCAAAAAAAGTGGCGAGCGAGCAAAAAACAAGGAATTCGAGCAAAAAACAAAAAACACGGGCGAGCAAATTTTTTATTTTTTTGTTCGAATTACCAAAATGTAGAACACAAAATTGTTCGAATTTCAATTTTTTTGTTCGAATTTCACATGTTCGACAAATTTTTGTTCGAATTTGAAAAATGTAGAACACAAAATTGTTCGAATTTCACCATTTTTGTTCGAATTTCACTTTTTTGTTCGCCCGCCATTTTATTTTTGTTCGACTTTCAAAATTTTTGTACGAATTTCACCTTTTTTATTCGTCCGCCCTTTTTTTTGTTCGAATTTCATTGTATTTGGGAGTTCTCATGGTTCTCAGGGTCAAAAAGTTCTCATTATCCCTTTACTATATATATATATATATATATATATATATATATATATATATATATATATATATATATATATATATATATATATATATATATATATATACATGAGAAAGTGTGTAGAACATTTAATTTACAAAGATTATCACATGTAAATATATTGAATTATCCATAAAATATGTAGTGCAATGATCAAATGAGAACCTTTTCTAATTAGAGAACTTTGAGAACTCTCACTTTTATTAAAAATTAGAGAGGGCATACATTTTAGGCTTATTAAGAACGTGTTTGAATTACTCCAATTTTGTTAGAACTACTCATTTTTTGTTAGGACTACTCGAAATAAGTTTTTTTTTCTAAAAATTTAGTTCGATTTAGAGTTTATGGTTTAGTAATGAAGGTCGTCTCCTCGTTTATAATGTTGTAAGCAACATTTTAGCTAGTGAAATCTAGATCATGCCTGGTGCTTGGCAATGTTGTAAATCTTCCGAGATCTCCCCGCGATCTCCCCCGAGATCTCGTTTTTAGAAGGCAACCGAGACGAGATGTTCATCTCCCGAGATTTCTCGGTCAACGGGGTCAAACGTAGTCAAAGCCAGGTTTTCTCGGATTTTCTTGCTAATTTGTAAGATTTTCTTGTAAGATTCGCAAGTTCTAAGATTTTCTCGCTCACTTCTCGGATATTTTTGTAAAATCTCGTAAAAACGTATATAAATATACATATATTTATGTTTTTATGCATATTTTTATTAAAAAATTATAAAGTCAACGTAAGTCAACGTCCGAGATCTCCCCAAAATTATTCCGAGATGCCGAGACCTCCCTAAAAAAGTCCAAACGAGATCTCCCCGAGATCCGAATTCTCTAACCTTGGTGCTTGGCGATCCAATATGACCAGTTGTTCTCATCCATGTCATCGGTTTCTTCACCAACAAGGGTTGGTGCAGCTTTTTCTAATACATATAATCTTCAATCTGCATCTTCTAAAACCTAAAGTCTTTCTTATAGCGATTCTCAATTTTCTTTCTTCCTCCATTGATCTCAAACTTTAAACCTTAGAGTTTTGATACGAGTTGTAATGAATTCGGACCCAAACAACAGCTGAGATCAATCGTGATCTCAAACTCAAATTCAACAATAGAAAGAATATATACGAAAAAATAAATCGACACAAGCTATTAATAGGGTTACATCTAATCGGGGTGATTGGTTTAATTCACGATCAAGTAGAGAGTTCGTTGTATTATTTACGTGGTTTGATACAAAATTTACACCGGAGTCATGAGTTTCTAATTAGATTTCTTGCTTCACAAGTAAACTTTGCCCCTAAATATAAAAGAACATTTTAAAAATCAAATACTTGTTCACCAAGTTAACTTGACCTAGCCTAAGTAAAAAAAACATTTCAAAAATTAAATACTTGTACCACAAGTTAACTTGATCTCGTAGCTAGCTTAACTTTCAAGGTATTCAATTTACTTTCCTTTCATTCTTTAATCTTCACCAAATCTTAAAAAATAAAAATAAAAAAAAAATTACTCTGATCATATACATAGCATTGTATATGTATATTTTATTGACTAAAGGCCAAAGGCAAAACTACGCGAATTATAATGCAAAGCTATGGAATATTCGCTGAAAGTAAGTACAGCGGTTATGTTTCGCATTAATGCAAGACCGTGGTTTAATCCGCTGAGTTTCCGCGGATAGTTAAGTAACTCGCAAACCGTGGATATTTCGAATACTATAAATAGGGAGCTTGGCCTCTCATTTATGGGTTGTTGATTCTCTGCCATTTTGCCTAAGCCTTTGTAATTTCCACTTGTGATCTTGCCCAAGGGATTTTTACACCGCGCAAAGGTGAATTATGCCAATTAACAATCAAGACTGGGTCGGGGTGGTTGATCACTTGATAGTTAAAGTGAAAGACGGTCATCGGGGCCCAAAATAATCATCAAACATTCCATCCTCCATCATAATCTTATTGCACTCAATCCGTAATTAAGTAACATCACTAATTAAGGATTGATCAATTGGCGCCATCCGTGGGACACGTTTTACAAATTAAACTGAAATTTTTTTTGTTTCGTGCCATCAAACAATTAAATCGTCGGTTTAATTTCAATCGTGTTTTTGTTGTGATGATTTGCAGGTGCATACATCTAAAATCGGCGGTGAATTGCTTGATTGCTTAGAATAATGAGTAATATTGGAAATAGTAGTGATGTAGTGGTCGCTGTGCGAGCGAATGCCCAAAAAAGAGGAAAAAAGTGAGAGTCCGCTAAAATGTATCATAATTGGCAATTTGCGCCAATTAGTTTCCCGAAAATGCAGAACGATGATTTCTCTGAAATGCCGATAGTGGTATCGTGCAAAATCGCGGAAGCTGACATCACAGTCATGAAAGTCCATGTCGATAACGGCAGTAGCGTCGATATTATTTACGAACAATGTTTCGCTCAACTGCCAGAAAGTACTAAAATGTACCTGCAAACAACCGCGGTTTCGCTAACCGGTTTTGCAGGAGAATCTTCATTACCTATAGGTGTTTTGCCACTAAACATCGAGCTAGCAGATGTAAATGATGACGTTTTGGTCCGACAAGCGCGGTTAGATTTTTATGTTATGCGATCCTCTTCTCGCTATAACATGCTGCTGGGAAGAACCGCTATAAGTAAATTTGGAATTGTCCCATCCACAATTCATGGCATGATTAAGTTTCCAACATATAAAGGAGTCGCCACAATATGTTCAATGAGCATTATGCCTATTTGTGCGGCTGTTAATATAAAAACCGCAGGGCAGGAACCTGTAGATGATGCGGATACTATGGAAATAATTAATCCCACATATCCAGAGCTGAAAATCAAAGTAGGACGTAATGTTAGTGCGGATACTAGAAAATAAATTGTACAATTACTTGTCCAGTATATGGATGTTTTTGCCTAGTGCGAAAACGATATGACTGGTGTTCCGCGTCATATTGCGGAACACAGGCTCAATGTAAATCTAGCTCTAAAGCCTGTAGTGCAAAAGCGAAGGGGTATGGCTCTAGAACGCGTAACATGGCTGTGTGAAGAAGTCACAAAATTGGTGCGAGCTGGAATTTTGCGTGAAGTCCAATACCAATCTTGGATTGCGAATCCAGTGTTGGTGAAAAAACCTGATGGTTCCTGGAGAATATGTATTGATTACAAAGATGTGAATAAAGCGTGCCCCAAGGATAGCTATCCGCTTCCAGAAATCGATTTAAAAGTAGAATCTTTACATGCTTTTCCATATAAATGTTTTCTGGACGCGGCAAGAGGTTATCATCAGATTCCTATGGCGCAAGAAGACGCAGATAAAACCGCATTTCATACGGGCAAAGGCATATATTGCTATATAATGATTCCTTTCGGTTTAATCAATGCGGGTGCGACATATCAACGGTTGATTAATACCGCGTTTGATAAACAAATAGGGCGTAATCTTGAAGCTTATGTAGATGATTTAGTCATCAAAAGCACGACGCAAGAGCGAATCATTGAAGATATGCGCGAAACATTTGACAAGTTGCGAAAAATAAACATGAAGCTTAATCTGCTAAAATGTAGTTTTGGCGAAACGGAGGGGAAATTTTTGGGATATCTTGTTACAGAACAAGGTATTCAAGCTAATCCAAAAAAGATCGCGGCCATAGAAAATATGACCGCGCCAAAAACGGTTAAGGAAGTGCAAAGTTTGACGGGAAAATTAGCAGCATTAACGCGTTTCTTGTCTAAAGCTGCTGAAAGGCAGTTGCCATTTTTCAAAACCCTAAAAGGTTGCTTGAAGCAAAAGAATTTTGTTTGGTCCAGCGAAGCAGAATCTGCGTTTCAAGAAATGAAAAAGTTGTTAAAAACTTTGCCTACACTAACAGTGCCGGTTCATGGCGAAACTCTTTATCTTTATATCTCAGTAGCAAACGAAGCTTTTGGCTCAGTTTTGATCGTGGAAAGGAACAAAATACAAAAGTCAGTGTATTTTTTTAGTAAAGCTCTTATGGGAATTGAAATAAACTATGCGCTCATTTTAACAACGCGAAGGCTACGAAGATATTTTCAAGGGCATCCGGTGCATGTATTAACTAATCTGCCAATCAGGCAAGTCTTAACAAAGCCAGAGATATCTGGTAGACTCGCATTATGGGCGGTAGAATTAGGTGCTTATCAAATATCTTACCTTCCGCGTAGCGCTGAAAAAGGACAAGTTATGGCGGATTATCTCGCTGAACTGTCTAGAGAGTTGGAGGTGATTAACGAGCGAACCGCACTAAAACCTGAACACGGCGAAACTTGGGATTTATTTACTGATGGTGCTTCGTGTGCAGAAGGTGCAGGTGCGGGTTTAGTTTTGGCAAGTTCAAGTGGTGAGGAGCATACTTACGCATTACGGTTTAATTTTGACGTGACAAACAATGAGGCAGAGTATGAGGCATTGCTTGCAGGCTTAAATATTGCGCGAAAGATGAATATTGTTAAGTTGCGTGTATTCACGGATTCGCAGCTAGTAGCAAATCAGTTTAGCGAAACTTTTGAAGCACATGATCCTTCTATGCAGAAGTACGTGCAGTTATTAAAGGAAACTGCAGCGCATTTTGAACATTTTGAACTCGCGCAAGTGCCAAGAAGTCAAAACAAGAAAGCGGATGCTTTAAGCAAATTAGCCGCTTTAACTTTTTCGCATTTTCAAAAGCAAGTATGGGTTGAAGAATTGCCAAGTAAGTCGATAGATAGTGACTTGATGGTTGCATCTGTTATAGAAGAACAGCCAAACTGGATGGAGCCAATCCTACAATATATCCGCAGTAATATTCTGCCAGAGGATAGTCGCGAAGCTCGTTTAGTGCGAGAGCGAGCGCCAATGTATATCATTCAAGATGATATCTTATATCGCAAATCATACTGCGGACCAATGATGCGATGTGTTGGCCCAATCGAGGCAGAAATGATTGTTGAAGAAGTACATAATGGTACTTGTGCACTGCATTCTGGTTACAAAACTATCGCAGCAAAAATTATGCGGATGGGATACTTTTGGCCATCCCTATACCGCGATGTAGCTAAAATTGTTAAACGCTGTAAAAGTTGCCAACGGCATGCTCCGCAGAATCGAATGCCGCGACATGACATGATCCCCGTTAATTCGCCGTGACCATTTAATAAATGGGCTATTGACATTGTAGGGCCATTTCCTGCAGGGCCCGGCAATGTTAAATTTCTCATCGTTGCAATCGATTATTTTACCAAATGGGTTGAAGCTAAGGCGGTTCGCACTATTACTGGTGTGCAAGTGCGAAATTTTGTTTGGGAGTATATTGTTTGCAGGTTTGGTATTCCGCGAGAATTGGTTAGTGATAACGGTGCACAAATAGCTAAAGATCCTTTCAAGACATGGTGCGCTGATCTAAATATAATACAAAAGTTTACGTCAGTGGCGCACCCGCAAGCCACTGGACTGTGCGAAGTAACCAACCGCGATATTGTCAGCGGTATTAAAAAGAAGTTATGTGAAAGGTGAACTGGTTGGGTAGATGAATTACCCAATGTGTTATGGGCACATCGCACTACTTTCAAAAAAAGTACAGGCGAAACACCTTTTAGTTTGGTGTATGGTTATGAGGCAGTAATCCCCGCAGAAATTCTGGTACCAACGCATCGAATTGCTAACTTTGATGACGAAGTAAATGATGTTGCGTTGAGCAAAAATCTAAATTTCATAGAAGAGCAGAGATTAATGGCAGCTATCAGAGAAGCGAATAATAAACAGCAAATCGCTAAATATTATAATAAAAGAGTGCGTGCTTTATCCTTCGTTATAGGTGAATGGGTGCTGCGAAATAATGAAGCAAGCAGAGCAGAAAAACCTGGTAAATTGGGTCCTAATTGGGAAGGCCTTTATCAGATTGTGGCAATTAATGCGGCATTATCAAATAAGCTCGCAGATATGTAAGGGCGAACTTTACCTAATGCATGGCATGCTGTTTTGTTAAAGTGATATTATGCATAGTTTTGCGGAAACTATCAGATATATATGTATAAAGTGCGAAATTGGATACAAGGCATATGGCTAATGTACTTATTAAGTGTTCTTGTTTTTAATTTTTTGGAAGTCTAGATCACACTTGACGAAATTTCAAAAATAAACACTTATAAAAGTATGCGAAAAGCTTATATATGAAATGCGAATAGTTATGAAACATTTTGCAGTCTGTTTCATAATGTTATAGTATTTCGCAGTGTTTAAAAAGCAAAGTGATGAATTGCCCACTTTAGCATGCAAATTATTGCGAAAGGAGTGATATATCCTAAATATTTGATCTTGCCAATATTTAGATGCTTCGCAATGCTAATTAATAGCCTAAGGATCGTTTCGGTGGACTTAGAAGATTCATAACGTATAAGCATATACGCATACATATTGTTTCGCAAAAGTACGCATTTATTATGTGCACAATAATATATGTTGGAAATTGCAAAGGACAAATTTGTGTTATGAATATTGATGATAAAAGCGCTATATAAATAAAGAGTACTAGCGAATAAATATGAAAAACTAAAGTTGCATTGATAACGGTGCAGAGATAGCTACGCGCTAATTTCTACAATATTTTATTCTAGCTTAGACAAGTCAAGATCAAAGATGTCTTTTAAAGTGTGTAAGACCCTAATATTTATTATACGGAAGTGTAATTATGCTACATAAAGTGCAGGAAGCATTGTGTAATTAAACAAAGCTCAGATTCTGCCCAGACATGGGTGCGCGCCGCGCACGAGCCCAGCGACAGAATTCTGTTTTTTCTATTTTGGGTTTAATGAGGGGCTTTTTGGTCTTTTCACTTGAGGCCGGATGTGAAGCCATATCAGCTGGTTAGATTCAATTTTGGATCACATTTCACATCCATTAACACTCTCAAATCATTCTAGAGAGAGAGGGAGATTTCTAGAGAGAGATTTGGGGTTTTGGAGAAAAAGGAGCTTGAATTGATCAAAGTCTCGGGTTTTAAAGTTGTTCACCTCGTTCCTAGCTACGTTTTGGTGGTTGTGGTAAGTTCTAACTCCGAATTTCATTGTTTGATTTTGATAATCAAGTTAGGGTTTGAACTTAAATTGATGAGAAACCCATTTAAACTCTTGGAGTGAGTTTAGTGATGCTAGTAATCGGGTTTGTTGTTATTGTTGGTGGATTTTGGGTTGGTGAACTAATTGGCCATGATTAGGACTTGAAATTGGGTTTAATCACTTAAGTTAGTGATTATGGAAGTATTGAAACCCATTTAGGGTTATTTGGTTGACTAGTTTTGACTTTGGGTCAAAATTAGGGTTTAGTGATGATTATGACCCAATTGGCGATTTAATGAGGTTTATAAACTTAAAATGGATTAAGTTGAAGTATAAAACTGAGTTAAAGGTGTTTTGGTGTCAAAACTTGTAAATGGTGAGATTTTGACCTTATGGGTCAAGATTAGGGTTTATGGGCAATTTGGAGATTTGTAAGTGTTTAACACTTGTGTTCGGGTTTAATTGGCGTGTTAGGACCATTCTCACTTGTGTTAGTGATTATTGGTTAATTTTGGGCGCGGTTTGTACTTGGAAGTGCATTTGGGTCGAATTTGCACTAAGTGTCAAATTGGGTTGGTTTGTAAATCCAATCTAAGTGTGTTGTTGAATTTGTGATAATGGAATATGTACTTTCCATTGGCGAGTTGCGGTTTACTTGGAAGCATTCATCAAGGCGACAAGGTGAGTGTTAATATCCTATGTGCATATGTATGTGTAGGATGGGTGCGGGTCGGGTGAAGTGATTCTCGGCTATAGAGCTCACTTCACATATAGATGGATTTGATGGGCTTTTGTATGAGTCCAATTGGCACGGTTGTGCGTTTTGGTTGACCATCTTTGGCGAAGTACGCGTTCGCGTGTACACTATCACACGTGGTTGTGATGTGGATGATATAACCCCAATGGCGAAGGGTTTTGAGTTGGAGAAGTGAATCGCGTGTAGTTCGGATTCACGATAACGCGTGTAGTTCGGTCATCTTATCAAAATGAATCTCGTGTAGTTCGGATTCATGGTGACTCGTGTAGTTCGGTCATCTTATTGAGGTAGTAATCTCGTGTGGTTTCGGATTACTAAGGCTCGTGTAGTTCGGCCAACCTCGATGTTGTGAAGATAGTAATCTCGTGTGGTTTCGGATTACTAAGGCTCGTGTAGTTCGGCCAATCTTCATTGTGGTACTTGGTTCTCAGTATTGGGTTAAGGGGTTAACCTTGTGCGTTATATATATATTGTTATATATTAATGTATTGTTGTGGTGTAGCTAACCCTCCGGGTGTAGCTTCTTGGCTTTGTTCACATCGTCGTTGGTGAACTTATAATTGTTGTTGTATCTTTAGCTCGTTGTTTAGAGATCGTACGGTATGCTTAATGTAGTGCCTTATATATGGATGCTTCGGTATGCGGTATTTGTTATTTCGTGGCGTGTTCATTTTATGCATATATATGTATGTAGTATATTTTCACTCACTAAGCGTTAGCTTACCCTCTCGTTGTTTACATTTTTATAGATTTGCATGGATGCGGTTGCTCGGGTAAGCGTGGGACTAGTGGACTCGCGTAGTTGCTTTAGAAGATCTTGCTTTTGGATTGATTAGGATTGGGTAGCGTATCCCCAATCGCCATGCTCGGTCTTTATTTTGTGTTAAAAATCATGTGGTCGAAACTTGTATTTTGTACGAAAGTCGTAAAACGGCCGATGTGGGCCCAGTCTCGTAAAACTCATTTTATGATTGGAACGTGTTAGTTTTAACTAATATAAATTGTTGTGAAAAGCGTTTGGTCTAAAAGTGTCGGGAAGTCGAAGATCTTTTCGCGAAAAACGGACATTTTGATCAGAACTGTCTCAGGCCATGTGCGCGCCGTGCACAGGCAGTGGTGCGCGCCGCGCACCCTCCTGTCCAGTTTAAAAAAAAATTTATTCCGCCTTTTTGGTTGGTTAACGGGTTGGGTTGTTACAAGTGGTATCAGAGCATGGTCTAAGGGATTTAGGTGACTTGAGATAGGTGCCTAGACTTAGACTTTTGTGTGTGCTATTTTGTTGCGGGACTTGTAGGATTACGGGTCGGAATGAGTTATAGTTAGTGCCTTGATTGTAGGTGGACTAACGTTTATATTAGTAATGCGGATATTATTAATATATTATTTGTGTTGTGGTGTAATTCTCGCGTGTGTTTATATCGCGTAGAATTCTGTTTGTGTTTGTTTATATCATCGAACGAGGCGGTTGTTGTACTAACGAGTTGATGCGGCGTGTGTGCGTAATAAGGACTTGCAAACCTTATTACGGGTGCAAATCGTGTCTAACAAGTGATGTACGACGAGTGTTTAGCAAGATGGGCCGGTGTTGTATGTGTGGTTTTATACGTTCGTGATCTAATCGCTTTTCATTCCTTAGAATGGCGACGGGAAGTGGGATCGAGACGAACGATTTGGAGTTTAACGCTAGAGTTGCGGCCACCGTTGCGGAGCAAATGAGTGCGTTTCGAGAAGAAATGGATCGGAAGTATTCCGAACTTCAAAGTAGTAGCGAAATGGAGCGTTGTCTTAAGAGCTTCATGAGGACTAAACCCCCGATGTACGACGGAAAGCCAGATCCTTTGATAAGCACAACTTGGATTTCGGACGTCGAAGGGTGTTTCCGTACTATTGATTGCCCTCCTGAGAGAAAGACGAGACTCGCTACGAGTTTGTTGCGGGGTAGGGCAAGGGATTGGTTGTATGGTAAGATTGATCTTGTCGGTGGCGAGACGTTTATGGCTTTATCGTGGGACGACTTTAAGGAGGAATTCTTCGAGGAGTTCCGGACTTCGGCCGATTTGTGGGAATTGCGTAATGAGTTGCGAAATTTGCGACAAGGATCTATGGATTCGAGTACTCTCAAGACGACCTTTATGGCGAAGGCTCGTTTTTGTCCAGAGTTTTTGGGGAATGATCGTTTGTTGATGGGGGATTTCTATCGGACCTTGAATGATGACTTGAAAAGTAAAATTAGTCGGGGTCAAGCGAAATCGTTTTCGGAATTATTCGACTTGGCTAGAGGTTTCGAGTCGTATTCCCGATCGAAAAAGGGTGAACCTTCAAGTGAGCGAAGGGTCGTTTCTTATGGTGCTCCGAGAAAGAGGGCTAAGGGTCCGAGTGTGAGCACGAGTGGTACGCGAACGGGTATGTCGGATTCTAGTGCGGCTAGATGTTACAATTGTGGCGTGAGGGGTCACAAGTCTTGGGAATGTTCGGTACCAAAGGGTGATGGTATGGTGTGCTTCAATTGCCAAAAAGAAGGACATCGTAACTCGAAATGTCCCAAGTTAGCGGGGACGGGTGCGGCAAGGAGACGTTAAGGTACGTTTCAATTTAATAAATATGTCTTTTGATTATTTATTAAGTGTCGTTTGAGTTTGTGTAGTATGCCTTTTGTTGTGCATGTTATTGTTGTGGGTGACGTTCCTAAAGGAAGTACCATATGTTGATGTTTGATTGACGGGCAAAGGGCGTAAGACTTGGTGCAACCAAGCATTCCTTAGTATTTGGGAAATGTTTCTACCAAACCATGGAAGTGGGTTTTGGTGTTCGATTGTTAAGCGCGTGTTCGCTTTCGTGTTGAAGTTGATGAACCATGAGGTTCGTTGGGTGGATTGGAACCCGAAAAAGATCGAGTGCTTGATCTCGATGTATGTTGGTAAAGGAGTCTACGTGACGCGACATTAGGTGCCTCTTTTATACCTACTAGCGTGGTGTTCGACTCCGATTGTGTTGCGGTACACTTTTCGTTCAAAGTGTTTAAGGATTGGTTAAAATCCTTCGTGTGCTCAAGGTTGGAGCAAGATGTAGTGATGGGTCGTGTGAGCCCAAATTGTTGGTAAAGTCTACCTGTGGTAGCATTGTGCGGTTGTAAGAGTTGTGATATTGGGACGTGGTTCCAAGTGGGGGAGTTACACTCCCGCACGAGGAAGATTTAGTGTGATATTTCGGATGATGTTTTTGGTAGATCCGAAAATTTGGTCGAGACCTAGTTTGGATCGATTTGTAGTAGAGTGCAATTTCGGTTAACTTGTACTTATGATATTGGATTTGTAAATTATCACCGAGGTGGTAAGTTGGTGAATCTCGTTGGGAGATAATGGACGTGTTTGGCGAGCAAGGTGAAATCCTTCAGTTAAGGGAGGTGTGTGTCGGGTTCTCTTTTGGAGAATTGTTGTTCGGTACCTATGTTTTATATAGGTGGTTCTTGCTCGATTATAGATGGTTAGTGGTCCGCTAGGGTTCACTGTAGTGTAGCAGAGCGCGATGTTGCACGACTCGGTGATTGAGGCCGAAAGTGCGTATGTGATAGATGAAGCATGACCTTCGGGGTCCGCTGACTTCATCGTGGGATTGTTGATTGATGAAGCATGACTTTCGGAGTCCGCTGACTTAATCATGGGATTGTGATTAATGAAGCATGACTTTCGGGGTCCGCTGACTTCATTATGGTATGGTTGATTGATGAAGCATGATTTTTAGGGTCCGCTGACTTCATCATGGGAGTACGTGATTAGTGGAGCATGACTTTCGGGGTCCGCTGACTTCATCATGAGCGTGGTGTTATATCGGTGAAGCATGATCTTCGGGTCCGCTGACTTCATCCGGTGTTGAGATTGGTGAAGCATGATCTTCGGGTCCGCTGACTTCATCATGGTTGTGGATCGCGTGTGTTTTCGGATTCACGATGACGCGTGTAGTTCGGTCATCTTATCGGAATGAATCTCGTGTAGTTCGGATTCATGGTGACTCGTGTAGTTCGGTCATCTTATTGAGGTAGTAATCTCGTGTGGTTTCGGATTACTAAAGCTCGTGTAGTTCGGCCAAGCTCGATGTTGTGGAAGTGAATCTCGTGTAGTTCGGATTCACAAATGACTCGTGTGGTTTCGGTCATTGTGTGGAGGAGTGAGTCTCGTGTAGTTCGGATTCACAAATGACTCGTGTAGTTCGGTCATTCCTCTGGGATAGTGACTCTCGTGTAGTTCGGATTCACTATGGCGCGTGTAGTTCGGCCATTCCCGTTTGTTGTTGTAGTGAAGGTAGTGAGTCGCGTGTAGTTCGGATTCACTAAGGCGCGTGTGTTTTCGGCCAGCCTTCGTGTGTTGCGTGATCCGTCGGTTGTTTTATACACCGATGGTGGGGTCGTAAGGACCGGGATGTTTGATCTATTGGTTGTTTTATACACCAATGGTGGGGTCGTAAGGACCGTGTTGTTTGATCTATCGGTTGTTTGATACACTGATGGTGGGGTCGTGAGGACCATGTTGTATGTTTAGTGATGCGTTAGCCGTGTTTCGCTCACATGTTTGTTACGGGTGTGACGATGGTTGATTTCGTACACCTTGGGTTTTGCGTTTCCATAGTCGTTTTGGGCGCTATCGGTTCTAGCCATTGGATTATGATGTTACGGTAGTTGCGTATTGGTCGTATGGCGCACTACAAGGGATATTTAGTGATTGGTGTAATCCGTAAGGGTTCGTTTGGTTCGGTCTTCATCGTTCGGGTTGTTGACCGTAGGTTGAGACTTGGTTGCTTTTAGTGTTGTACTCGGTAAGGGTACGCTAAGGGATTGATATCTCGGTACGAGATTGGTTGATTTTTTCCGATGTTAGGGAATGAGCATGGTTTTAGTGCTCGGATTGGTGGATTTGATAAATCGCGGGTGACGATTTAGTTTTTAAAGGCGATTCATTGGGAAGATTTGCCTAGGAAGGTCGATTGGGACTTATGTTTGAGGACTGTGGAGTGTGGTCCGTTTGGTTAAGTGACGAGGATCACGAGGACGTGATCGATTCTAAGTGGGGGAGAGTTGTAAGACCCTAATATTTATTATACGGAAGTGTAATTATGCTACATAAAGTGCAGGAAGCATTGTGTAATTAAACAAAGCTCAGATTCTGCCCAGACATGGGTGCGCGCCGCGCACACCCATGGGTGCGCGCCGCGCACGAGCCCAGCGACAGAATTCTGTTTTTTCTATTTTGGGTTTAATGAGGGGCTTTTTGGTCTTTTCACTTGAGGCCGGATGTGAAGCCATATCAGCTGGTTAGATTCAATTTTGGATCACATTTCACATCCATTAACACTCTCAAATCATTCTAGAGAGAGAGGGAGATTTCTAGAGAGAGATTTGGGGTTTTGGAGAAGAAGGAGCTTGAATTGATCAAAGTCTCGGGTTTTAAAGTTGTTCACCTCGTTCCTAGCTACGTTTTGGTGGTTGTGGTAAGTTCTAACTCCGAATTTCATTGTTTGATTTTGATAATCAAGTTAGGGTTTGAACTTAAATTGATGAGAAACCCATTTAAACTCTTGGAGTGAGTTTAGTGATGCTAGTAATCGGGTTTGTTGTTATTGTTGGTGGATTTTGGGTTGGTGAACTAATTGGCCATGATTAGGACTTGAAATTGGGTTTAATCACTTAAGTTAGTGATTATGGAAGTATTGAAACCCATTTAGGGTTATTTGGTTGACTAGTTTTGACTTTGGGTCAAAATTAGGGTTTAGTGATGATTATGACCCAATTGGCGATTTAATGAGGTTTATAAACTTAAAATGGATTAAGTTGAAGTATAAAACCGAGTTAAAGGTGTTTTGGTGTCAAACCTTGTAAATGGTGAGATTTTGACCTTATGGGTCAAGATTAGGGTTTATGGGCAATTTGGAGATTTGTAAGTGTTTAACACTTGTGTTCGGGTTTAATTGGCGTGTTAGGACCATTCTCACTTGTGTTAGTGATTATTGGTTAATTTTGGGCGCGGTTTGTACTTGGAAGTGCATTTGGGTCGAATTTGCACTAAGTGTCAAATTGGGTTGGTTTGTAAATCCAATCTAAGTGTGCTGTTGAATTTGTGATAATGGAATAGGTACTTTCCATTGGCGAGTTGCGGTTTACTTGGAAGCATTCATCAAGGCGACAAGGTGAGTGTTAATATCCTATGTGCATATGTATGTGTAGGATGGGTGCGGGTCGGGTGAAGTGATTCTCGGCTATAGAGCTCACTTCACATATAGATGGATTTGATGGGCTTTTGTATGAGTCCAATTGGCACGGTTGTGCGTTTTGGTTGACCATCTTTGGCGAAGTACGCGTTCGCGTGTACACTATCACACGTGGTTGTGATGTGGATGATATAACCCCAATGGCGAAGGGTTTTGAGTTGGAGAAGTGAATCGCGTGTAGTTCGGATTCACGATAACGCGTGTAGTTCGGTCATCTTATCAAAATGAATCTCGTGTAGTTCGGATTCATGGTGACTCGTGTAGTTCGGTCATCTTATTGAGGTAGTAATCTCGTGTGGTTTCGGATTACTAAGGCTCGTGTAGTTCGGCCAACCTCGATGTTGTGAAGATAGTAATCTCGTGTGGTTTCGGATTACTAAGGCTCGTGTAGTTCGGCCAATCTTCATTGTGGTACTTGGTTCTCAGTATTGGGTTAAGGGGTTAACCTTGTGCGTTATATATATATTGTTATATATTAATGTATTGTTGTGGTGTAGCTAACCCTCCGGGTGTAGCTTCTTGGCTTTGTTCACATCGTCGTTGGTGAACTTATAATTGTTGTTGTATCTTTAGCTCGTTGCTTAGAGATCGTACGGTATGCTTAATGTAGTGCCTTATATATGGATGCTTCGGTATGCGGTATTTGTTATTTCGTGGCGTGTCCATTTTATGCATATATATGTATGTAGTATATTTTCACTCACTAAGCGTTAGCTTACCCTCTCGTTGTTTACATTTTTATAGATTTGCATGGATGCGGTTGCTCGGGTAAGCGTGGGACTAGTGGACTCGCGTAGTTGCTTTAGAAGATCTTGCTTTTGGATTGATTAGGATTGGGTAGCGTATCCCCAATCGCCATGCTCGGTCTTTATTTTGTGTTAAAAATCATGTAGTCGAAACTTGTATTTTGTACGAAAGTCGTAAAACGGCCGATGTGGGCCCGGTCTCGTAAAACTCATTTTATGATTGGAAAGTGTTAGTTTTAACTAATATAAATTGTTGTGAAAAGCGTTTGGTCTAAAAGTGTCGGGAAGTCGAAGATCTTTTCGCGAAAAACGGACATTTTGATCAGAACTGTCTCAGGCCATGTGCGCGCCGCGCACAGGCAGTGGTGCGCGCCGCGCACCCTCCTGTCCAGTTTAAAAAAAAATTTATTCCGCCTTTTTGGTTGGTTAACGGGTTGGGTTGTTACAAGTGGTATCAGAGCATGGTCTAAGGGATTTAGGTGACTTGAGATAGGTGCCTAGACTTAGACTTTTGTGTGTGCTATTTTGTTGCGGGACTTGTAGGATTACGGGTCGGAATGAGTTATAGTTAGTGCCTTGATTGTAGGTGGACTAACGTTTATATTAGTAATGCGGATATTATTAATATATTATTTGTGTTGTGGTGTAATTCTTGCGTGTGTTTATATCGCGTAGAATTCTGTTTGTGTTTGTTTATATCATCGAACGAGGCGGTTGTTGTACTAACGAGTTGATGCGGCGTGTGTGCGTAATAAGGACTTGCAAACCTTATTACGGGTGCAAATCGTGTCTAACAAGTGATGTACGACGAGTGTTTAGCAAGATGGGCCGGTGTTGTATGTGTGGTTTTATACGTTCGTGATCTAATCGCTTTGCATTCCTTAGAATGGCGACAGGAAGTGGGATCGAGACGAACAATTTGGAGTTTAATGCTAGAGTTGCGGCCGCCGTTGCGGAGAAAATGAGTGCGTTTCGAGAAGAAATGGATAGGAAGTATTCCGAACTTCAAAGTAGTAGCGAAATGGAGCGTTGTCTTAAGAGCTTCATGAGGACTAAACCCCCGATGTACGACGGAAAGCCAGATCCTTTGATAAGCACAACTTGAATTTCGGACGTCGAAGGGTGTTTCCGTACTATTGATTGCCCTCCTGAGAGAAAGACGAGACTCGCTACGAGTTTGTTGCGGGGTAGGGCAAGGGATTGGTTGGATGGTAAGATTGATCTTGTCGGTGGCGAGACGTTTATGGCTTTATCGTGGGACGACTTTAAGGAGGAATTCTTCGAGGAGTTCCGGACTTCGGCCGATTTGTGGGAATTGCGTAATGAGTTGCGAAATTTGCGACAAGGATCTATGGATTTGAGTACTCTCAAGACGACCTTTATGGCGAAGGCTCGTTTTTGTCCAGAGTTTTTGGGGAATGATCGTTTGTTGATGGGGGATTTCTATCGGACCTTGAATGATGACTTGAAAAGTAAAATTAGTCGGGGTCAAGCGAAATCGTTTTCGGAATTATTCGACTTGGCTAGAGGTTTCGAGTCGTATTCCCGATCGAAAAAGGGTGAACCTTCAAGTGAGCGAAGGGTCGTTTCTTATGGTGCTCCGAGAAAGAGGGCTAAGGGTCCGAGTGTGAGCACGAGTGGTACGCGAACGGGTATGTCGGATTCTAGTGCGGCTAGATGTTACAATTGTGGCGTGAGGGGTCACAAGTCTTGGGAATGTTCGGTACCAAAGGGTGATGGTATGGTGTGCTTCAATTGCCAAAAAGAAGGACATCGTAACTCGAAATGTCCCAAGTTAGCGGGGACGGGTGCGGCAAGGAGACGTTAAGGTACGTTTCAATTTAATAAATATGTCTTTTGATTATTTATTAAGTGCCGTTTGAGTTTGTGTAGTATGCCTTTTGTTGTGCATGTTATTGTTGTGGGTGACGTTCCTAAAGGAAGTACCATATGTTGATGTTTGATTGATGGGCAAAGGGCGTAAGACTTGGTGCAACCAAGCATTCCTTAGTATTTGGGAAATGTTTCTACCAAACCATGGAAGTGGGTTTTGGTGTTCGATTGTTAAGCGCGTGTTCGCTTTCGTGTTGAAGTTGATGAACCATGAGGTTCGTTGGGTGGATTGGAACCCGAAAAAGATCGAGTGTTTGATCTCGATGTATGTTGGTAAAGGAGTCTACGTGACGCGACATTAGGTGCCTCTTTTATACCTACTAGCGTGGTGTTCGACTCCGATTGTGTTGCGGTACACTTTTCGTTCAAAGTGTTTAAGGATTGGTTAAAATCCTTCGTGTGCTCAAGGTTGGAGCAAGATGTAGTGATGGGTCGTGTGAGCCCAAATTGTTGGTAAAGTCTACCTGTGGTAGCATTGTGCGGTTGTAAGAGTTGTGATATTGGGACGTGGTTCCAAGTGGGGGAGTTACACTCCCGCACGAGGAAGATTTAGTGTGATATTTTGGATGATGTTTTTGGTAGATCCAGAAATTTGGTCGAGACCTAGTTTGGATCGATTTGTAGTAGAGTGCAATTTCGGTTAACTTGTACTTATGATATTGGATTTGTAAATTATCACCGAAGTGGTAAGTTGGTGAATCTCGTTGGGAGATAATGGACGTGTTTGGCGAGCAAGGTGAAATCCTTCGGTTAAGGGAGGTGTGTGTCGGGTTCTCTTTTGGAGAATTATTGTTCGGTACCTATGTTTTATATAGGTGGTTCTTGCTCGATTATGGATGGTTAGTGGTCCGCTAGGGTTCACTGTAGTGTAGCAGAGCGCGATGTTGCACGACTCGGTGATTGAGGCCGAAAGTGCGTATGTGATAGATGAAGCATGACCTTCGGGGTCCGCTGACTTCATCGTGGGATTGTTGATTGATGAAGCATGACTTTCGGAGTCCGCTGACTTCATCATGGGATTGTGATTAATGAAGCATGACTTTCGGGGTCCGCTGACTTCATTATGGTATGGTTGATTGATGAAGCATGATTTTTAGGGTCCGCTGACTTCATCATGGGAGTACGTGATTAGTGGAGCATGACTTTCGGGGTCCGCTGACTTCATCATGAGCGTGGTGTTATATCGGTGAAGCATGATCTTTGGGTCCGCTGACTTCATCCGGTGTTGAGATTGGTGAAGCATGATCTTCGGGTCCGCTGACTTCATCATGGTTGTGGATCGCGTGTGTTTTCGGATTCACGATTACGCGTGTAGTTCGGTCATCTTATCGGAATGAATCTCGTGTAGTTCGGATTCATGGTGACTCGTGTAGTTCGGTCATCTTATTGAGGTAGTAATCTCGTGTGGTTTCGGATTACTAAGGCTCGTGTAGTTCGGCCAAGCTCGATGTTGTGGAAGTGAATCTCGTGTAGTTCGGATTCACAAATGACTCGTGTGGTTTCGGTCATTGTGTGGAGGAGTGAGTCTCGTGTAGTTCGGATTCACAAATGACTCGTGTAGTTCGGTCATTCCTCTGGGATAGTGACTCTCGTGTAGTTCGGATTCACTATGGCGCGTGTAGTTCGGCCATTCCCGTTTGTTGTTGTAGTGAAGGTAGTGAGTCGCGTGTAGTTCGGATTCACTAAGGCGCGTGTGTTTTCGGCCAGCCTTCGTGTGTTGCGTGATCCGTCGGTTGTTTTATACACCGATGGTGGGGTCGTAAGGACCGGGATGTTTGATCTATTGGTTGTTTTATACACCAATGGTGGGGTCGTAAGGACCGTGTTGTTTGATCTATCGGTTGTTTGATACACTGATGGTGGGGTCGTGAGGACCATGTTGTATGTTTAGTGATGCGTTAGCCGTGTTTCGCTCACATGTTTGTTACGGGTGTGACGATGGTTGATTTCGTACACCTTGGGTTTTGCGTTTCCATAGTCGTTTTGGGCGCTATCGGTTCTAGCCGTTGGATTATGATGTTACGGTAGTTGCGTATTGGTCGTATGGCGCACTACAAGGGATGTTTAGTGATTGGTGTAATCCGTAAGGGTTCGTTTGGTTCGGTCTTCATCGTTCGGGTTGTTGACCGTAGGTTGAGACTTGGTTGCTTTTAGTGTTGTACTCGGTAAGGGTACGCTAAGGGATTGATATCTCGGTACGAGATTGGTTGATTTTTTCCGATGTTAGGGAATGAGCATGGTTTTAGTGCTCGGATTGGTGGATTTGATAAATCGCGGGTGACGATTTAGTTTTTAAAGGCGATTCATTGGGAAGAATTGCCTAGGAAGGTCGATTGGGACTTATGTTTGAGGACCGTGGAGTGTGGTCCGTTTGGTTAAGTGACGAGGATCACGAGGACGTGATCGATTCTAAGTGGGGGAGAGTTGTAAGACCCTAATATTTATTATACGGAAGTGTAATTATGCTACATAAAGTGCAGGAAGCATTGTGTAATTAAACAAAGCTCAAATTCTGCCCAGACATGGGTGCGCGCCGCGCACACCCATGGGTGCGCGCCGCGCACGAGCCCAGCGACAGAATTCTGTTTTTTCTATTTTGGGTTTAATGAGGGGCTTTTTGGTCTTTTCACTTGAGGCCGGATGTGAAGCCATATCAGCTGGTTAGATTCAATTTTGGATCACATTTCACATCCATTAACACTCTCAAATCATTCTAGAGAGAGAGGGAGATTTCTAGAGAGAGATTTGGGGTTTTGGAGAAGAAGGAGCTTGAATTGATCAAAGTCTCGGGTTTTAAAGTTGTTCACCTCGTTCCTAGCTACGTTTTGGTGGTTGTGGTAAGTTCTAACTCCGAATTTCATTGTTTGATTTTGATAATCAAGTTAGGGTTTGAACTTAAATTGATGAGAAACCCATTTAAACTCTTAGAGTGAGTTTAGTGATGCTAGTAATCGGGTTTGTTGTTATTGTTGGTGGATTTTGGGTTGGTGAACTAATTGGCCATGATTAGGACTTGAAATTGGGTTTAATCACTTAAGTTAGTGATTATGGAAGTATTGAAACCCATTTAGGGTTATTTGGTTGACTAGTTTTGACTTTGGGTCAAAATTAGGGTTTAGTGATGATTATGACCCAATTGGCGATTTAATGAGGTTTATAAACTTAAAATGGATTGAGTTGAAGTATAAAACCGAGTTAAAGGTGTTTTGGTGTCAAAACTTGTAAATGGTGAGATTTTGACCTTATGGGTCAAGATTAGGGTTTATGGGCAATTTGGAGATTTGTAAGTGTTTAACACTTGTGTTCGGGTTTAATTGGCGTGTTAGGACCATTCTCACTTGTGTTAGTGATTATTGGTTAATTTTGGGCGCGGTTTGTACTTGGAAGTGCATTTGGGTCGAATTTGCACTAAGTGTCAAATTGGGTTGGTTTGTAAATCTAATCTAAGTGTGTTGTTGAATTTGTGATAATGGAATAGGTACTTTCCATTGGCGAGTTGCGGTTTACTTGGAAGCATTCATCAAGGCGACAAGGTGAGTGTTAATATCCTATGTGCATATGTATGTGTAGGATGGGTGCGGGTCGGGTGAAGTGATTCTCGGCTATAGAGCTCACTTCACATATAGATGGATTTGATGGGCTTTTGTATGAGTCCAATTGGCACGGTTGTGCGTTTTAGTTGACCATCTTTGGCGAAGTACGCGTTCGCGTGTACACTATCACACGTGGTTGTGATGTAGATGATATAACCCCAATGGCGAAGGGTTTTGAGTTGGAGAAGTGAATCGCGTGTAGTTCGGATTCACGATGACGCGTGTAGTTCGGTCATCTTATCAAAATGAATCTCGTGTAGTTCGGATTCATGGTGACTCGTGTAGTTCGGTCATCTTATTGAGGTAGTAATCTCGTGTGGTTTCGGATTACTAAGGCTCGTGTAGTTCGGCCAACCTCAATGTTGTGAAGATAGTAATCTCGTGTGGTTTCGGATTACTAAGGCTCGTGTAGTTCGGCCAATCTTCATTGTGGTACTTGGTTCTCAGTAGTGGGTTAAGGGGTTAACCTTGTGCGTTATATATATATTGTTATATATTAATGTATTGTTGTGGTGTAGCTAACCCTCCGGGTGTAGCTTCTTGGCTTTGTTCACATCGTCGTTGGTGAACTTATAATTGTTGTTGTATCTTTAGCTCGTTGCTTAGAGATCGTACGGTATGCTTAATGTAGTGCCTTATATATGGATGCTTCGGTATGCGGTATTTGTTATTTCGTGGCGTGTCCATTTTATGCATATATATGTATGTAGTATATTTTCACTCACTAAGCGTTAGCTTACCCTCTCGTTGTTTACATTTTTATAGATTTGCATGGATGCGGTTGCTCGGGTAAGCGTGAGACTAGTGGACTCGCGTAGTTGCTTTAGAAGATCTTGCTTTTGGATTGATTAGGATTGGGTAGCGTATCCCCAATCGCCATGCTCGGTCTTTATTTTGTGTTAAAAATCATGTGGTCGAAACTTGTATTTTGTACGAAAGTCGTAAAACGGCCGATGTGGGCCCGGTCTCGTAAAACTCATTTTATGATTGGAACGTGTTAGTTTTAACTAATATAAATTGTTGTGAAAAGCGTTTGGTCTAAAAGTGTCGGGAAGTCGAAGATCTTTTCGCGAAAAACGGACATTTTGATCAGAACTGTCTCAGGCCTTGTGCGCGCCGCGCACAGGCAGTGGTGCGCGCCGCGCACCCTCCTGTCCAGTTTAAAAAAAAAATTTATTCCGCCTTTTTGGTTGGTTAACGGGTTGGGTTGTTACAAAGTGGCATCATCTTGTTGACTTATTGCAGTAACTTTGTCGATTGGAATATCCGCTAAGCTTGCTTGTGCAGTAGCAGCTGCTTCGCGTGCATCTGCAAGTGAACAAACGCGATCTCCAATGGCGGGAGGTAGTGGATTTGGTATGGTGCAATGTGGAGCAATTTTATTCAGAAACTCTACTCTCTCTCGCAGTCGTAAAGCAGCTGCATAAGTGGAAAACAGAACATTCACGGGACGTGAATTGAGAACCTTTTTAGCAAACTCCAGTAGGTGTTGGCGGAGTTGCGTGAACTCAAGCTTCGCGGAAGCTGCTGCGGCCACAGCGGTGTCTCTCTCTGCAGTAAGCCTTGAAACCTCCTCTTGTAATGAAGAGATTGTGGTTTCAAAATTCTTTTGTTTGTCAGCTGCAGTAGACACCTGTAGTTTCAATTCATCTACCGCGGTTTTGGTCGCGGTAAGCTAGTAGGAGAGGTCAACACAGTGTTTCTCGCTGTTTTCAGCCTTGATCCTCTCAGCATTGTACTTTTGCTGTTCAGCTCCAAGCACATTGAAAAATTGTTCTTGCCGGCATATCATATCGTACGCCAAGTTGAAGCACATATAGAAGTTTTGCACGAAACTGTTGTGCGCATCAAGCGCAGAAAGTTTGGAGAATTCGCGGCGAAGCTCGCCGGGAATTGCTAATTTCATTTGCTGACGCTGATCCAGAGCAGCGCTAGCAAATGCATAGGTATAACCGGATAGGCCGTCAATCCGCACTCCATAAGAATCAGGGGGAGTGCGGAGTAGCTCGGTGATTTGTGCCGCAGAATCTGGGCTAGGAAACACCGGGTTAAAGGGCGAGTCTCCGGCAAAAAATGCAAATGTTATATCAATAAACGTACATATTTCATAAAATGATATGCGCTAAACATGATTGATTCATACCAGTTTGCTGGCCCCCTTCATAATCCGTTATGACCGGATTATCGTATAAAGGAGTGCTTTGCTTGAGCTTCTTGCTCTGCGTTGATGGCGGTGTTTGAAATGGTCGTTTTGCAGAGCCTGTTTGTGATGACGGTGACTTTGTCGTCAAATCAACAAGGGGAATGGCCTGTTTCTCCTGTTTGATTTGATGACCGGAGGATGTCGCCGATTTAGCCTCCGGACTAGTTAGCAATTTGTTAATCAAGGCCTTGGGGTCCACCTTGCAATCGACTTCGTCAATCTTCATTTTTAATTAAAGTGGAGATGTTGTGATTGAAGAATTCGTAAGGGTTAAACGTGAAGGTATGTAATTGCGAATTGTGGTGAGGAAAGCAGATGGAGAATTAAGTGATTATGAGGCACGATATATATAGGGGAAATAAGGACGGTAATTGATTGCGTTAATTAACCGTTGTGACAACTCAAAGGGTAATATTGGCTGCAATGGATAAAAACGGTAACTTTTTCCTATAACGGTAACTAGGTTAATGCGAAATTCCTCAATGCGAATATTGGCTGCGATAACTATGAATTTTTAGAGTTTATCATGATATATTTGTTTCGCAATATGTATCATAATAAACTGGGAGGACTTGATCATATACATAGCATTGTATATGTATATTTTATTGGCTAAAGGCCAAAGGCAAAACTACGCGAATTATAATGCAAAGCTATGGAATATTCGCTGAAAGTAAGTACAGCGGTTATATTTTCGCATTAATGCAAGACCGCGGTTTAATCCGCTGAGTTTTCGCGGATAGTTAAGTAACTCGCAAACCGCGGATATTTCGAATACTATAAATAGGGAGCTTGACCTCTCATTTATGGGTTGTTGATTCTCTGCCATTTTGTCTAAGCCTTTGTAATTTCCACTTGTGATCTTGCCCAAGGGATTTTTACACCGCGCAAAGGTGAATTATGCCAATTAACAATCAAGACCGGGTCGGGGTGGTTGATCACTTGATAGTTAAAGTGAAAGACGATCATCGGAACCTAAAATAATCATCAAACATTCCATCCTCTATTATAATGTTATTGCACTCAATTCGTAATTAAGTAACATCACTAATTAATGATTGATCATACTCAGTATACCTTTTCTTAATATAGTTACTTATCGTCTTGATCTTTGTATATTTTTTTGCGGCATCAAATGCACTACTCTGTATATCTTATTGTGTACGTGTTTACGACGACTTCTGAATCTACGACCGTACACTAGTGAGGACCTAGCTAAGTAACGACCTCCGTACTATTTTAATGGAAATATAATTGAACGTTTTCAATTATATCAAATCTCAACCTTACATGAACAAACCATTCTCATATGATCATTCTTATCATGATTGTATGTTTGATTAATGTATACGCGTACGTGTAGTACCAAATAAAATGATTGGTACACATTTAAATATCTACTTAAGGCAAAACATAAGTATACAACATACATACAACTAATGAACTAAAATTGAGTTAATTACTCGGGTTGTTTAACAATTATAAATAAACAAATGAAAATAATAATAGTCAATCGGATTGTCTAACAATATGTGTTTTCCATAAACTTAACAAATTCAATAAAATCTAGCCTACCATCGGCGTTCAAATCAAACGCTCCGATCATCTTCTTACAATCTTCTATTCCTGCTCTTTCTTTAAACCCCAAAGCACAAAGAACTCTTTGCAACTCACTTGAATCGATATACCCATCTTTATTTTCATCAAAAACCTCAAAAGCTCCTCTAACTTCATCTAATTTTGGTTGTTCTTGCTCAAAAATATTCAACAAATCCGTAGAATTCAACATCTCCGGAAGCTTTTCGCTTTCAGGATGGTAAAAAAGACCTATATGTGCCATGAGTACCTCCACGTCATCTTTCGTGAGAGTGACATCATCATCAAGGGTTGTGTTTTTGGTGAATGAAACATGTGATTTTGACAACTTGGAATCATGTGATGATACAAATTCGCGGTGGGCGAAAAACTTGGATGTTGATAAAACCTTCATGATTTGGAAGACCTTGTTGAGAACTAATTGCATGAAGAAATATTGGATTAATTCAACTATCAAGATACTCATGGCTAGGAAAAAAAGATCTTGTTTTGGGTACGAATGGAACAAAGAATGTGGTTTTCTAAGTGGGGTTAGATTAATTAGTAAGAATGTTTTATGCTTTTGAATAAATGTTGAATACTTAAGGGTATATATAAGAGTTTAATTGATGTGTTTGAATAAGTATGGTTTTCTAGGAAATCTTGGAGGAAGGTAGGAAGAAAGAAGTGTTTAACAAGTCGGCCAATAATCAATTTGGAAATTTTCCATTATAAGTAAGAAAAAAGTTGGTTTTTGCATTTTAGAAACTTCATGGAAGGTACGTCTATAGTTTCTTAAATACGGGTTTGGCCGTATTTTATACAGTTTGAAGTTGAAAGTTATTAGTGTTATTGCTTTGAAGCTTCCCATTTATTTCCTATTCTTTGGAGTAGAATTTTTTAGAAAATGAATTTTTTGACCTTTGAAAGACTGTTTACAATTGATTATTGACCATTGACTATTTGACTATGACTTTTAAAAGGAAACCAAATATATGTGTTTTTGGTTCATCTTCTTGTAACAGATATTTAATTTGATGTGTCCAATATGCATCACCATAAAATTTCTTTAAATATTAGAAAATTAGCTCAAATACAAAACAAAACTCAATACCACATGAGTGGTGTATGGGAAGATGGAATGTAGACAATCCTTCTCCTATCTGAGAATAAAAACAAGTCATTTCTCCACCCATAGTTAAACACTCTCAAAAGTAGAGAAAGTCGCATCTCTCTCTATTCGAAGGATAAAGAGATTGATTTCGAGTGAACCTCCGATAAATTATTTTTAAAAAAAATCTATCGCAGGTAGACTTTTTTTTTTGGCGCTTGATAGTACACCCCACGTCTCGGTTATAATCTGGACATCACGAAGGTATCTCACGAAGATAAACAGCAACGAAGGTGTCACGATAACCGAGACCGAAGGGTTGGATTGGATCACGTGTTTGCATAAGTCAAAGAGATATGGAAAAGATTCCATGCAAACAGTAGGTGGCGCCAGCAAGATGATTAAGGAAAGCATCTAATTTGCTTTCCTTCGATACTGTAGCACCGCCACCCTGCTAAGGGAAAGTTTGCCAACACTTCCATAATCGCCTTGGAACTTGATCAAAAGCGTTAAAGCCTGGGATAAGCACCTCGGACAAGCTATAAAAAGGGAAGCATGATCCCTGAATGTGACATGCTCCATTCAATCACAACACACCACACATTGAACATACTTCAATGTCACAATCAAACCTTGGTGGCGTAAAGTGAGAAACATTCTCACTACCTTCGGGGAATCGCCAACAAATTCTCTAAACATCATTCACATCATTCTAATCACTTGATAACAAAACCTGATCAACCGAATCTTAAGTCATCTTAAGTTAGCTCGAAAAAGTGTACAAACAACGCTCATACATTGTTCATTCGAACGGAATGTTTGTCGAATGTAGTGTAACGTGTTCGAACATCTCAAATGTTGACGTGTTCCAAAAAATACATTGTGTTCGAACAACATATACAGCGTTCAAACAATATGCGTGGACGCGAATCTCGGGCCCTCCTGTTCCGTCTCAACCAAATCGTGTAAATGCTTTACAAAATTCGTCTAGACTAAAGCATACAATGAACCAATATTACCGAGATTACCAGAATATTTGGCAACCGAGATAACATCCCCGAAATTACCCGTAACTCTGTGAATATTATCATCCGAGGGTATCTAATTAAAATGTTTTGCTCCATACTTGAATATGCTATCTCAAGAAATGCACCACCACGAGGCACCAGATTCGAATTAACGCGAAGCAAAGCATAACCATTGTTAATGGTGCCCTCGAGGGCACACCTGAGGGCAACCCTAGGGCATAGCTCACTGGGAATGGTCTAAGTAAGAAATAAATGGTAAAGTTGATTGTTATTTTGAAAGTGAACAATTAGTTTACGGCAAATTAAAATGAAAATATGAACATTTTTAAGACGGAAAGAGTAATTTAAAATCTATGTTAGATAGTTTGTATTACGTATGCAAGAGTGTTTAATAAATAAGTTTTCATAAGCTCTGTCAATCAAGTGACCATTTCTATGTTGATATGGCTCGTTTAAGTTGTAGTTTTAAAATTGATTTAATGAATTACTCATTTTTTTAAGTATATATTTGTTGAAGTTTGTATCAGTTCTACTTCATTTGATATTCAGATCTTTGGATTTAAATTTATGTTTTTCACTGTAAAAAAAATAAGTCACGGTTTGATGTATTCCTTTCATTCAAAATTAATTGTCTACAGACAAAAAATACACAGTTTAAGAAAAAGTATTTATCACATATATTTTTTTGTTAACTTTTCGGTCTTACCACATACTTTTACCTATCTTTTTATCTTACATGAATAAAATATGTGTAAAAAATTTTTTTATCACATTATTCTTATTTATTTATAGAAGTGGTTTGGACAATTAATTTATAACATTTCAAAATAGAATAATGAACTATAGATTTGGAACTATGACCACTCCCTATGAGAGCATTATCTGTAGCCACTCGTCACCACCCGTTCATTACCCGCATAATGGAATAGGCACCAATTCATTATAAGCACTAGTTATAGGGCTTTCACTATGCATTTAAGGCCACTCCCTATCGTAACTAAACTATTCATCCTCTTAACCTTCTACATCAGCGCTACATCAACACCAATATCCTATAACTAACTCATAACTAAACACTTCCTATCATGGCTAAAACAATACTCCTCTTAATATACAACGTACAAGCAATAAATCATCAAGTCCAACAATAAAAAGTCACTGGAACCCACAATTCCTATAACTAACTAAACACATCCGTTAAATCCATGGTGAGTGCGGGTAACTAATGCGGGTAACTAAGCCGTGCCTATGGTTCATTACGGGTAACTACGGGTAATGAGCGGGTAATGACAGATAACTAACCCATAGGGAGTGGTCTAACAAGTGCTTCTTAATTCATTATAGGCATTAGTGGAGTCTATATGCATTAGTGGAGTCTACTAGTACCTTTTTGTAACCAAATACCCCCATTCAATATATGTACAAGCATAAATGCATATTGTACAACCTTTTTTATGAGCATTCTACAAGCATTAATTGATATTGTACAAGCATTCATATATATTCAACCGTATTTGTGTTTATTAATAAAAGTGTTGTTTTAAAAAAATGATTATATGTATAATTAATGACGTGGCAGTTAAGATGAAGATTTTTAGTCATGATAGACAATGTTTAGTTATAGGATTTTTTTAGTTACTTATAAGATTTGAGTGTTGATGTGACCATGATGTGAAAGGTTAAGAGAATGGATAGTTTAGTCACGATATGGAGTGACATAAGCCCTAAGGAGTAAATTACTAGAAAAATTGATATTCCGTTTCAACTTTTGATAATCCATTATATTTGTGGATTAACAAGTTACATAGTACAAATTATTAATGCATTAGAGAGGTCTCAATGGTTTCGCCTTAGTCCTCCATGACTAGAAGCCACCTCAGCGCCACATCAGCACTTCCTTCCCAGGACTAAACCCAAGATTAAACACTCCCAACAGTTACACCTTTCTTTCATATTTTTTAATTACTTTTTATTTTTTTTCTTAACAATTAAATAATTAAAATTAAACATAAAAGTCATTAATATAAAACTAAAATTTCATTAAAAATAAAAAAAAGTTACAATAATTATAAAAAAAAACGTTACAATAATTTAAATAAAATGCAAAATAAATAAAAATAAAAATACTACAAATAAACTACTCGTCGTCGTCCGGACGTGCCAATTCCTTAGCATATTTTTTCTTAAGTCTCGCTCGATAATTCGTCATCATTTCTTATTCGTCGGGAGACAAGTCTCGTGATACCAGTTGAAGCTTCAAACTTTTCAACATTGTCCTCGTCTCGCTTTCTTCACAAAGCTTTTCCATGGTTTTAGTCGCCGCTAGTTGAGAAGCTTCGGCGGATTGAGCTATCTTTATCCGAACTTCGTCGGATGACATACGACTCGCGACATCGGATGAGTACGAATCCCTTTGACTTTTAGCTCGACTCGGAGGACGTCGGTTCGGGTCGTGATCTTTAAATAAATTTTCAAATTGGATTGGGTCGGGGTTCGTGCTAATTTGCAGGTTCGAACTAGCCTCGGTTGGAATTGGTAATTCATCGGCTTGTTTTCTTTTGTTGGTAGCCGATATACCTTCACTTTCCATAAACTTTGGGCAATACCTCAAAACTTGCCACACATCCTCAAAAGCAAATTGTTGGCCCTTGGTTTGGTGTTTGAATTGTTTTCGAGCC